>NW_028321502.1:0-43071 GCF_062004578.1 Staurois parvus
TAGAGAGATCCCCTCCCACTATTACACCCCTCCCACTATTACACCCCCCCAACCATTACACCCCTCCCCCTATTACACCCTCCCATCATTACACCCCTACCCCACCATTACACCCCTCCCACCATTACACTTCCTCCCACCATTACACCCCTCCCACCATTACACCCCCTCCCAACATTACACCCCCTCCACCATTACACCCCCTCCCACCATTACACCCCCTCCTCCACCATTACACCCCCCCACCATTACACCCCCTCCTCCACCATTACACCCCTCCCACTATTACACCCCCCCCACCATTACACCCCTCCCACCATTACACCCCTCCCACCATTACAACTTTCCCACTATTACACCCCCCCACCATTACACCCCCCCCCACCCATTACACACCCCCCACCATTACACCCTCCCACCATTACACCCCTCCCACCATTACACCTCCTCCCACCATTACACCCCTCTCATCATTACACCCCTCCCCCACCATTACACCCCTCCCACCATTACACCCCCCCACCATTACACCCCCTCCTCCACCATTACACCCCTCCCTCCACCATTACATCCCCCCACCATTACACCCCTCCCATCATTACACCCCTCCCACCATTACATCTCTCCCACCATTACACCCCTCCCCCACCATTACACCCCTCCCACCATTACACCCCCTCCCACCATTACACCTCTCCCACCATTACACCCCTCTCACCATTACACCCTCCCCCACCATTACACCCCTCCCCCACCATTACACCCCCTTCCACCATTACACCCCCTCTCCCACCCCCTCTCCCACCATTACATCCCTTCCCCACCGTTACACCTCCTCCCCCACCGTTACACCCCCTCCACCATTACACCCCTCTCACCGTTACACCCCTCCCACCATTACACCCCTCCCCCACCATTACACCCCTCTCACCATTACACCCCCTCCCACCATTACAATCCTCCCCCACTATTACACCCCTCCCCCACCATTACACCCCCTCCCCCACCATTACACCCCCTCCTCCACCATTACACCCTCCCCCACCATTACACCCCCTCGACCATTACACCCTCTCACCATTACACCCCTCCCACCATTACACCCCCCCACCATTACACCCCTCTCACCATTACACCCCCTCCCCCACCATTACACCCCCTTCCACCATTACACCCCCTCTCCCACCATTACACCCCTTCCCCACCATTACACCTCCTCCCCCACCGTTACACCCCTCCCACCATTACACCCCTCCCCCACCATTACACCCCCTCCTCCACCATTACACCCCTCCCACCATTACACCCCTCCCCACCATTACACCCCTTCCCCCATTACACCCCTCTCATCATTACACCCCTCCCACCATTACACCACCCCTCCCACCATTACACCCCCTCTCCCACCATAACACCCCCTCCCACCATTACACCCCCTCCCCCACCATTACACCCCCCCCACCGTTACTCCCCCTCCCCCACCATTACACCCCTCCCACCATTACACCCCTCCCCCACCATTACACCCCCTCCCCCATTACACCCCTCTCATCATTACACCCCTCCCACCATTACACCACCCCTCCCACCATTACACCCCCTCTCCCACCATAACACCCCCTCCCACCATTACACCCCCTCCCCCACCATTACACCCTTCCCCACCGTACTCCCCTCCCCCACCATTACACCCCCCTCCACCTCAGATCACTGCTGGGAAAGGGGATTATACTGTAAATGTATCCATGTGAAGATATAAAATCCCATCCTCACCCCCAAACTGTCCCCCAAGGATCTCCAGGCTCCTCCCACACATTTCCTCCCTGGATGTCTGGGGCACAGAGTCACTAGGCCCTGTGAACAGGCACTGCTGTGTCACACCTTTCACAGAGCCCGCCTTCAGAGGGGAGGAGTTTCAGGAGGCGGATTCAGTGCAGGGATCAGCAAGGTACCATGGGATACATAGTCCTGAGAAATGGAGGAGAAGCCTGCAAAGCATGCTGGGAATGCAGGAAGAGAACGCCAGCAGACAGGCAGCGCTCACAGCGTGGGAGGAGACTTCCCACCATCTTCTATGTGTGTTTTGATTACAATGCTGATGTCATAGAATGAAGGCGTGTCCTGAGAGCGGAGAGCGTCAGTCCTGGCTCCGCCCCCACCCCACCCCCGCCGATCCCTCAATCCTCAGATGGATGTCAGTCATTCCAGAATGTTGGAAAACTTTGCAGACCAGCGGCTGCAGTCAGAATACAATCGATGTCTCCGCGGGGGCGGGCAGGGGGCGGGGCTTCCTCCATTCGTTTTATCTGATCATCTGAAGGCGAAAAACGACCAATCTGTGGCCAGCATAAAAGTGGGGTGGGACTGCACCCACACTGAAAGGGTTAAATGCTCTTTCTCTGTGGGGGCGGGGTCAGCACTTTTATATACCTGATCCTCATCTCCTCCCACCGCAGCCCACAGCCTCCGCCCCCCAACACTCTGCTGGTCTTAGGCCCACTGATGTCATCAAGACCGATGCTGAGGCCATAGCCCTACATTAGACAAGAAGACCCCGAGGGACGTGTTGGGTCCTCTTCCTCCTCTGCCCGTTGGAGGCGGTTCCCTGTGGTGGGGGAGGGGATGGGGGTGGTATTCCAGTATTGGAAGGAAGGAGAACGCCACAACCAATGGGTGGGTCCAGTATGGCTCCTCTACTCAGCACAATGGGAGGTCCCCCATTCCCGGACGAATCCCATCGCTGGGGCCCTCCCAATCCTCTACACAGGCAATGTGAGCTGCCTTGTGATTGGCTGGGAGGAGCTCTGAGAGTATTGTCCCCCATAACAGGAGGAGCCTGAACAAGGACCGCCTACTGTCTACACCCCAGTGATGGCGGCATGCAGGGCCACAACGATCGATTGTTTTCAGAAATGTTTAGTTGGTCGATTTATTGTTTCAATTCATCAGATAAAAACCTCGAAAATAGTTTGATGTACAATTCGCTATTATGTATAAATATCTGGGGGCCTCCAGCCTCTCTTCTATGACCTCCATCTATCAGCCTCCAGCCTCTCTTCTATGACCTCCATCTATCACCCTCCAGCCTCTCTTCTATGACCTCCATCTATCAGCCTCCAGCCTCTCTTCTATGACCTCCATCTATCACCCTCCAGCCTCTCTTCTATGACCTCCATCTATCACCCTCCAGCCTCTCTTCTATGACCTCCATCTATCAGCCTCCAGCCTCTCTTCTATGACCTCCATCTATCACCCTCCAGCCTCTCTTCTATGACCTCCATCTATCGGCCTCCAGCCTCTCTTCTATGACCTCCATCTATCAGCCTCCAGCCTCTCTTCTATGACCTCCATCTATCAGCCTCCATCCTCTCTTCTATGACCTCCATCTATCAGCCTCCATCCTCTCTTCTATGACCTCCATCTATCACCCTCCAGCCTCTCTTCTATGACCTCCATCTATCAGCCTCCAGCCTCTCTTCTATGACCTCCATCTATCAGCCTCCAGCTTCTCTGGGTTCAGATGCCGATCATCGTGCCCTTAGAGTGATTGGAAACGTTGATGTCGTCCTCCTGATGGTGACAACGCCGGACTATGTCTGTAATGTGCGCTGATTGGCCTCTGTAGCCTCCATTCGAAGTCTGTGTGTCAGGGTGACAACACAGCCTCATAATTGGGAGACCCTGACACATTGTTGTCACCCTATAAGGAGACGTCTCTTCCCAGATCTTCGTAGATAATATTTTAGAGATTCGTTTTGTGATTCGGAGGTCGGGATGGATCCAAATCTCGAACGTCACCTAATCTGAAACCAATCATCCGAATTCCAAAATGAATTCGATTTGAGATCGAAGATATTGCAATAAATACGGAAAGTATGAATGTGAAACGAGAGGATTCCTGCGCAGCCGCTTCATACAATCAAACAGAACAGAAAGAACACAACAAATATATCCGTCTCCGAAATCCACATTTTAAATTAGAATTTTCAATCGATTTCAGACAAACAAAATGATTTCCAAAAACGGATCGTTCGACCAAAACGAGGAATTCATACGATACGAATGTCTGGAATGATTTGACTGAATCTGGGAATCCCTCTGAAGGGCCCCGGAGACGTGAGAGTTCGTATAGAATGTAACGATCGATCGGGATTCTGTATTTGTCTGTGGAGAGATCTGTCCATCCTGCATCCGAAGATTCGTCCGCTCAGACATGATGCCGGGAGGATGATGGACGGGGGAGGGGGACAAAAGTACAACTTCCACATTGTTTGTTTTAGGAACACTCGTCTGATTTTCTAACCATTAGTGGGTCGGATCGAACATTAGTGGGTCGGATCGAACATTAGTGGGTCGGATCGAACATTAGTGGGTCGAATCGAACATTAGTGGGTCGGATCGAACATTAGTGGGTCGGATCGAACACTAGTGGGTCGGATCGAACATTAGTGGGTCGGATCGAATATTAGTGGGTTGGATCGAATATTAGTGGGTCGGATCGAACATTAGTGGGTCGGATCGAATGTGCAGAGAATTCCCATACCGACGTCTGGAGGAATATTCGTAGAATTGTGTATTTGGAAATCTTCGAATGTGTGGCCGGCTTATGGAGGAACTTCCATTTGTTTCTTTTAAACGTTGAATCGTCTACAAATACTTCAGTCTTTGGATTGCAGAAATCTTCGTTGTCTTCCTGAGATGGTTCCTCTTTCCCACTATGGATCCCGGGACCCCCATCATACGGGAGCCGGTTGTGGCTCCTGAGGAGTCACAGCCGGCCCCCCACTGCACATGTACAAGCTGATATGATGCCATGTGAATGGAATGGTCCTACAGCCGCCTCGGACATGTGATGGGGGGGCAGGGTAATGTAAGGGGGGGGCAGGGTAAGGTAAGGTGGGGGGCAGGGTAAGGTGGGGGGGGGGGGCAGGGTAAGGTAAGGGGGGGTAGGGTAAGGTGGGGGTGCAGGGTAAGGTAAGGGGGGGCAGGGTAAGGTGGGGGGGCAGGGTAAGGTAAGGGGGGCAGGGTAAGGTGGGGGGGGGGGGGCAGGGTAAGGGACATCATCCTTACCCAGAAATGGGAGCAAGTACCGATAAACAGACAAAAACCCTAGAAATCGTCTTTTGCTCTGACGTTGTAGTAATCCCTCCATTGCTGATGAGAGTGTAATGAGGAGATGGCGGCTGGAAGACGGGTCTGGAGGTTGGAAGACGGGTCTGGAGGTTGGAAGACGGGTCTGGAGGTTGGAAGACGAGTCCGGCAGCTGGAAGACGGGTCTGGAGGTTGGAAGACGAGTCCGGCAGCTGGAAGACGGGTCTGGAGGTTGGAAGACGAGTCCGGCAGCTGGAAGACGGGTCTGGAGGTTGGAAGACGGGTCCGGCGGTTGGAAGACGGGTCCGGCGGTTGGAAGACGGGTCTGGAGGTTGGAAGATGGGTCCGGCGGCTGGAAGACGGATCTGGAGGTTGGAAGACGAGTCCGGCAGCTGGAAGACGGGTTCGGCGGCTGGAAGACGGGTCCGGCGGTTGGAAGACGGGTCCGGCGGTTGGAAGACGGGTCCGGCGGCTGGAAGACAGGTCCAGTGGCTGGAAGACGGTTCCGGCGGCTGGAAGACGGGTTCGGCGGCTGAAAGATGGGTCTGGAGGTTGGAAGACGAGTCCGGTGGCTGGAAGACGGTTCCGGCGGCTGGAAGACGGGTTTGGTGGCTGGAAGACGGGTCCGGCGGCTGGAAGACGGGTCCGGCGGTTGGAAGACGGGTTTGGTGGCTGGATAACAGATCCGGCGGCTGGAAGACAGGTCCGGCGGTTGGAAGACGGGTTCGGTGGCTGGAAGACGGGTCCGGCGTTTGGAAGACGGGTCCGGCGGCTGGAAGACGAGTCCGGCGGCTGGAAGACGGGTCCGGCGGTTGGAAGACGGGTTCGGCGGCTGGAAGACCGGTCCGGCGGCTGGAAGACAAGTCTGGCGGCTGGAAGACAAGTCCGGCGGCTGGAAGACGGGTCCGGCAGTTGGAAGACGGGTCCGGTGGCTGGAAAATGGGTCCGGCGGCTGGAAAACGGGTCCGGCGGTTGGAAGACGGGTTCGGTGGCTGGAAGACGGGTCTGGCGTTTGGAAGACGAGTCCGGCGGCTGGAAGACAAGTCCGGCGGCTGGAAGACGGGTCCGGCGGTTGGAAGACGGGTCCGGTGGCTGGAAGATGGGTCCAGCGGCTGGAAGACGGGTCCGGCGGTTGGAAGACGGGTTTGGTGGCTGGAAGACGGATCCGGCGGCTGGAAGACGGGTCCGGCGGCTGGAAGACGGGTCCGGCGGCTGGAAGACAAGTCCGGCGGCTGGAAGACGGGTCCGGCGGTTGGAAGACAGGTCCGGTGGCTGGAAGATGGGTCCGGCGGCTGGAAGACGGGTCCGGCGGTTGGAAGACGGGTTTGGTGGCTGGAAGACGGATCCGGCGGCTGGAAGACGAGTCCAGCGGCTGGAAGACGGGTCCGGCGGTTGGAAGACGGGTCCGGCGGTTGGAAGACGGGTCCGGTGGCTGGAAGATGGGTCCGGCGGCTGGAAGACGGGTCCGGCGGTTGGAAGACGGGTTTGGTGGCTGGAAGACGGATCCGGCGGCTGGAAGACGGGTCCGGCGGCTGGAAGACAAGTCCGGCGGCTGGAAGACGGGTCCGGCGGTTGGAAGACAGGTCCGGTGGCTGGAAGATGGGTCCGGCGGCTGGAAGACGGGTCCGGCGGTTGGAAGACGGGTTTGGTGGCTGGAAGACGGATCCGGCGGCTGGAAGACGAGTCCGGCGGTTGGAAGACGGGTCTGGCGGTTGGAAGACGGGTCCGGCAGTTGGAAGACGGGTCCAGTGGCTGGAAGACGAGTCCGGCGGCTGGAAGATGGGTCCGGTGGCTGGAAGACGAGTCCGGCAGCCGACAGTAAAATCCTCCATTTGCTGGTCGGTACAGAAACAGATTCCTGAAAATCGTATTAAACGCGGAATCATTTTCAGAGATTTCCGTCTCATTGGGACTCGGATAACATTTCACTGTCCCATCAAATTCAATCAGAAGAAACGACAGACGGGAATCAGGAGAATGAAGGTACATGAAGGTCACAGGATTAAAGGAGAAATACCTTTGTATTCCCATATTAGATGGAAGGGAAGAGTACCCCCCTATTAGAGGAAGGGGTAATGTCCCCCCTATTAGAGGAAGGGGTAATGTCCCTCCTATTAGAGGAAGGGGTAATGTCCCCCCTATTAGAGGAAGGGGTAATGTCCCTCCTATTAGAGGAAGGGGTAATGTCCCCCCTATTAGAGGAAGGGGTAATGTCCCTCCTATTAGAGGAAGGGGTAATGTCCCCCCTATTAGAGGAAGGGGTAATGTCCCTCCTATTAGAGGAAGGGGTAATGTCCCCCCTATTAGAGGAAGGGGTAATGTCCCTCCTATTAGAGGAAGGGGTAATGTCCCCCCTATTAGAGGAAGGGGTAATGTCCCTCCTATTAGAGGAAGGGGTAATGTCCCCCCTATTAGAGGAAGGGGTAATGTCCCTCATATTAGAGGAAGGGGTAATGTCCCTCCTATTAGAGGAAGGGGTAATGTCCCTCCTATTAGAGGAAGGGGTAATGTCCCCCCTATTAGAGGAAGGGGTAATGTCCCTACTATTAGAGGAAGGGGTAGAGTACCCCTATTAGAGGAAGGGGTAAAGCCCACCTATTAGAGGAAGGGGTAGAGTAGCCCCCTATTAGAGGAAGGGGTAATGTCCCTCCTATTAGAGGAAGGGGTAGAGTACCCCTATTAGAGGGAAGGGAAGAGTACCCCCCTATTAGAGGAAGGGGTAATGTCCCCCCTATTAGAGGGAAGGGAAGAGTACCCCCCTATTAGAGGAAGGGGTAGAATACCCCTATTAGAGGAAGGGGTAAAGCCCACCTATTAGAGGAAGGGGTAGAGTAGCCCCCTATTAGAGGAAGGGGTAAAGCCCCCCTATTAGAGGAAGGGGTAAAGCCCCCCTGGGACATACATGTACAGATGTGAGTGCTGAGAGTGACCTGTAGCAATGTGTAGTCCTAGGTGTAGTTGCAGTCCTTGTCATTATAGAAATGAGGTATTCAGAGACAGATGGTCACCAATTAGCATCTGAATAGACAGAGCAGCTTCCTTGGGCTGGAAGTGACACCTGGGCGCTAATAAGACGTTGTCACCTATGTGTAATCAGACTGTACCATCTTCCTGAAGTTTAAATGAGAAATGCTTCATGACACCAGGGGGCCCTGAGCTGTCTAGGGAGCTCAAACATACATCCATAGATCAAAGGAGTATGTTTCATCCCCCATAAAAGCTAAAATATCAGTTGCAGAGAGATGAAAATACTTCCTTCTGATGGGGCACTCTGTGGGTCACATCGGCATATAAAAACCATATTTGTAGAAGGCCAGGAAAAGGCAGGAAATGGTTAGGTGGTGCTGGAGTGCGATAGCGGAACAGTGATTGGTATTGTCGCCATCGGACTGATGCGCTGGTGTCAGAAATCCAATCCCCGACTTGGTGATTCAAACCGTTCCTAGTCCAATTGACTTTGGGCATTTCAGTACCCAGAACATCCTGTGGGCGGGTACAGGAACACCCCCCAGAGTCAATTGGCTGAGGACTAATGTCCCGCCTATGTCCATATCCCCATAAATGGAGTACCCTGGCATTGGGACAATGTGATTGGTATGAAGCCGGTTCTATTGACTGACAGATTGCTGATGCTCTGACTGGCTCCAGTCGCAGGATAGATCTCGGTAAACGTTTTATTCGGTTTTATTCCCTTTTATTTTATAGTGAAGTCATTTGTGTGTCTTTTCATATTTCTTGTATTTCTGTAACTTTTTATACTTTGTACATATTTTATGCTCCGCCCACTTTTGAGATATAAAATCATAAAATTAACTTCTGTGTATTTAAGCTCGGGCTCATATCTTCGGAGAGTCGAGATTGGAGGGATTGGATTGGAGGGATTGGATTGGAGAGATTGGATTGGAGAGATTGGTTTGGAGAGATTGGATTGGAGAGATTAGATTGGAGAGATTAGATTGGAGGGATTGGATTGGAGAGATTAGACTGGAGAGATTGGATTGGAGAGATTGGATTGGAGAGATTAGACTGGAGAGATTAGATTGTATTTTAGTGCCTTTAAACGTGTCTGGTGTGGGGGAGGGGTGTGTCAGGTGTGGAGTGTGTGGGGGAGGGGTGTGTCTGGTGTGGGGGGTGTGGGTGAGGGGTGTGTCTGGTGTGGGGGAGAGGTGTGTCTGGTGTGGGCGTGTGTGGGGGAGGGGCGTGTCTGGTGCGGGGGGGTGCCAGGTGTGGGGGGAGTGTGGGGGGAGGGGTATGTGGGGGAGGGGTGTGTCTGGTGTGGGGGGGAGGTGTGTCTGGTGTGGGGTGTGTGGGGGAGGGGTGTGTCTGGTGTCGGGGTGTGTGGGGGAGGGGTGTGTCTGGTGTGGGGGAGGGGTGTGTCTGGTGTGGGGGGAGGGGTGTGTCTAGTGTGGGGGGTGTGGGGGAGGGGTGTGTCTGGTGTGGGGGGGGGGTGGACAGTGGAAGGGTGATAACACGGGGGTTCAGGCTGTAGGTAGCTGGAGGGACTCTAGAAGGGGGTGATTACTAAGCTGCTCCTCAACCCTAATCAGTGCACCAGATTGTATGTAAGATTTGTATCTGCCAGTGTGTGGTCAGCCGTCTGGAGTGGAGTCTCCCCCCGGTGGTGGGCAGAGGTAGTGCGGCTGTAGAAGTATCACGGCTGATCTTATATACGGTTTTATATATTCAGATTAAGTCCCCTTTATTCCCTCGTACCCCAAGTCACGGCCGCACGTGCGCACCTCGGTTAGCTAGTCGCTGTGGGCGTGGCGTGTGGGGGACCCGTGACACCCTGTAATAGAGAAAGGGGTAATGGGGTCCTCTGTTCAGTGTGTGGCTCGGGGGTCCTGTGTTCAGTGTGTGGCTCGGGGGTCCTCTGTTCAGTGTGTGGCTCGGGGGTCCTCTGTTCAGTGTGTGGCTCGGGGGTCCTGTGTTCGGTGTGTGGCTCGGGGGTCCTCTGTTCAGTGTGTGGATCGGGGGTCCTGTGTTCAGTGTGTGGCTCGGGGGTCCTGTGTTCAGTGTGTGGCTCGGGGGTCCTGTGTTCAGTGTGTGGCTCGGGGGTCCTCTGTTCGGTGTGTGCAAGACAGAAGGGGAGGAGCCGGTACACCTGTGCAAGACAGAAGGGGAGGAGATGGTACACCTGTGCAAGACAGAAGGGGAGGAGCCGGTACACCTGTGCAAGACTGGTGGGGAGGAGCCTGTACACCTGTGCAAGACTGAAGAGGAGGAGCCAGTACACCTGTGCAAGACTTAAGGGGAGGAGCCGGTACACCTGTACAAGACTGAAGGGGAGGAGCCAGTACACCTGTGCAAGACTGGAGGACTCTCCCTCTGTCCCCCCTCATTGGATGGGACTCTTCTACTGTCCCCCCTCATTGGACAGGACTCTTCCTCTGTCCCCCCTCATTGGATGGGACTCTCCCACTCCCCCCTCTCATTAGACGGAACTCTCCCTCTGTCCCCCCTCATTGGATGGGACTCTCCCATTGTCCCCCCTCATTGGATGGGACTTTCCCATTGTCCCCCCTCATTGGATGGGACTCTCCCTCTGTCCCCCCTCATTGGATGGGACTCTCCCACTGTCCCCCCTCATTGGATGGGACTCTTCCACTGTTCATTGGATCTGCCAAGAGGAGTGGGCCAAAATCCCTCCTGAGATGTGTGCGAACCTGGGGGCCAACTCCAGGAAACGTCTGACCTCTGTGATGGCCAACAAGGGATTGGCCACCAAGTACTAAGTCATGTTTTGTGAAGGGGATCAAATCCTTCTTTCCCTCATGAACATGCAGATCCGTCATCATTTGTTAGACGCATTTCTGCTGAATTTGTTGTTGTATTCTGTCTCTCAGTGTTACACCGAACATTCCATTGTTAGACCGATCGTTTCTGTGTGAGGGGCGAACATTCCATTGTTAGACCGATCGTTTCTGTGTGAGGGGCGAACATTCCATTGTTAGACCGATCGTTTCTGTGTGAGGGGCGAATATTCCATTGTTAGACCGATCGTTTCTGTGTGAGGGGCGAACATTCCATTGTTAGACCGATCGTTTCTGTGTGAGGGGCGAACATTCCATTGTTAGACCGATCGTTTCTGTGTGAGGGGCGAACATTCCATTGTTAGACCGATCGTTTCTGTGTGAGGGGCGAACATTCCATTGTTAGACCGATCGTTTCTGTGTGAGGGGCGAACATTCCACTGTTAGACCGATCGTTTCTGTGTGAGGGGCGAACATTCCACTGTTAGACCGATCGTTTCTGTGTGAGGGGCGAACATTCCACTGTTAGACCGATCGTTTCTGTGTGAGGGGCGAACATTCCATTGTTAGACCGATCGTTTCTGTGTGAGGGGCGAACATTCCATTGTTAGACCGATCGTTTCTGTGTGAGGGGCGAACATTCCATTGTTAGACCGATCGTTTCTGTGTGAGGGGCGAACATTCCATTGTTAGACCGATCGTTTCTGTGTGAGGGGCGAACATTCCACTGTTAGACCGATCGTTTCTGTGTGAGGGGCGAACATTCCACTGTTAGACCGATCGTTTCTGTGTGAGGGGCGAACATTCCATTGTTAGACCGATCGTTTCTGTGTGAGGGGCGAACATTCCACTGTTAGACCGATCATTTCTGTGGGAGGGGCGAACATTCCATTGTTAGACCGATCGTTTCTGTGTGAGGGGCGAACATTCCATTGTTAGACCGATCGTTTCTGTGTGAGGGGCGAACATTCCATTGTTAGACCGATCGTTTCTGTGTGAGGGGCGAACATTCCATTGTTAGACCGATCGTTTCTGTGTGAGGGGCGAACATTCCATTGTTAGACCGATCGTTGTTGTGTGAGGGGCGAACATTCCATTGTTAGACCGATCGTTTCTGTGTGAGGGGCGAACATTCCATTGTTAGACCGATCGTTTCTGTGTGAGGGGCGAACATTCCATTGTTAGACCGATCGTTTCTGTGTGAGGGGCGAACATTCCATTGTTAGACCGATCGTTGTTGTGTGAGGGGCGAACATTCCATTGTTAGACCGATCGTTTCTGTGTGAGGGGCGAACATTCCATTGTTAGACCGATCGTTGTTGTGTGAGGGGCGAACATTCCATTGTTAGACCGATCGTTTCTGTGTGAGGGGCGAACATTCCATTGCTAGACCGATCGTTTCTGTGTGAGGGACGAACATTCCATTGTTAGACCGATCGTTTCTGTGTGAGGGGCGAATATTCCATTGTTAGACCGATCGTTTCTGTGTGAGGGGCGAACATTCCATTGTTAGACCGATCGTTTCTGTGTGAGGGGCGAACATTCCATTGTTAGACCGATCGTTTCTGTGTGAGGGGCGAACATTCCATTGTTAGACCGATCGTTTCTGTGTGAGGGGCGAACATTCCATTGTTAGACCGATCGTTTCTGTGTGAGGGGCGAACATTCCATTGTTAGACCGATCGTTTCTGTGTGAGGGGCGAACATTCCATTGTTAGACCGATCGTTTCTGTGTGAGGGGCGAACATTCCATTGTTAGACCGATCGTTTCTGTGTGAGGGGCGAACATTCCACTGTTAGACCGATCGTTTCTGTGTGAGGGGCGAACATTCCATTGTTAGACCGATCGTTTCTGTGTGAGGGGCGAACATTCCACTGTTAGACCGATCGTTTCTGTGTGAGGGGCGAACATTCCATTGTTAGACCGATCGTTTCTGTGTGAGGGGCGAACATTCCATTGTTAGACCGATCGTTTCTGTGTGAGGGGCGAACATTCCATTGTTAGACCGATCGTTTCTGTGTGAGGGGCGAACATTCCATTGTTAGACCGATCGTTTCTGTGTGAGGGGCGAACATTCCACTGTTAGACCGATCGTTTCTGTGTGAGGGGCGAACATTCCATTGTTAGACCGATCGTTTCTGTGTGAGGGGCGAACATTCCATTGTTAGACCGATCGTTTCTGTGTGAGGGGCGAACATTCCATTGTTAGACCGATCGTTTCTGTGTGAGGGGCGAACATTCCACTGTTAGACCGATCGTTTCTGTGTGAGGGGCGAACATTCCATTGTTAGACCGATCATTTCTGTGTGAGGGGCGAACATTCCATTGTTAGACCGATCGTTTCTGTGTGAGGGGCGAACATTCCATTGTTAGACCGATCGTTTCTGTGTGAGGGGCGAACATTCCATTGTTAGACCGATCGTTTCTGTGTGAGGGGCGAACATTCCACTGTTAGACCGATCGTTTCTGTGTGAGGGGCGAACATTCCACTGTTAGACCGATCGTTTCTGTGTGAGGGGCGAACATTCCATTGTTAGACCGATCGTTTCCGTGTGAGGGGCGAACATTCCTTTGTTAGACCGATCGTTTCCGTGTGAGGGGCGAACATTCCATTGTTAGACCGATCGTTTCCGTGTGAGGGGCGAACATTCCTTTGTTAGACCGATCGTTTCCGTGTGAGGGGCGAACATTCCATTGTTAGACCGATCGTTTCCGTGTGAGGGGCGAACATTCCATTGTTAGACCGATCGTTTCCGTGTGAGGGGCGAACATTCCATTGTTAGACCGATCGTTTCTGTGTGAGGGGCGAACATTCCACTGTTAGACCGATCGTTTCTGTGTGAGGGGCGAACATTCCACTGTTAGACCGATCGTTTCTGTGTGAGGGGCGAACATTCCACTGTTAGACCGATCGTTTCTGTGTGAGGGGCGAACATTCCATTGTTAGACCGATCGTTTCTGTGTGAGGGGCGAACATTCCATTGTTAGACCGATCGTTTCTGTGTGAGGGGCGAACATTCCACTGTTAGACCGATCGTTTCTGTGTGAGGGGCGAACATTCCACTGTTAGACCGATCGTTTCTGTGTGAGGGGCGAACATTCCATTGTTAGACCGATCGTTTCTGTGTGAGGGGCGAACATTCCATTGTTAGACCGATCGTTTCTGTGTGAGGGGTGAACATTCCACTGTTAGACCGATCGTTTCTGTGTGAGGGACGAACATTCCACTGTTAGACCGATCGTTTCTGTGTGAGGGGCGAACATTCCACTGTTAGACCGATCGTTTCTGTGTGAGGGGCGAACATTCCATTGTTAGACCGATCGTTTCTGTGTGAGGGGCGAACATTCCACTGTTAGACCGATCGTTTCTGTGTGAGGGGCGAACATTCCACTGTTAGACCGATCGTTTCTGTGTGAGGGGCGAACATTCCACTGTTAGACCGATCGTTTCTGTGTGAGGGGCGAACATTCCATTGTTAGACCGATCGTTTCTGTGTGAGGGGCGAACATTCCATTGTTAGACCGATCGTTTCTGTGTGAGGGGCGAACATTCCACTGTTAGACCGATCGTTTCTGTGTGAGGGGTGAACATTCCACTGTTAGACCGATCGTTTCTGTGTGAGGGGCGAACATTCCACTGTTAGACCGATCGTTTCCGTGTGAGGGGCGAACATTCCTTTGTTAGACCGATCGTTTCCGTGTGAGGGGCGAACATTCCATTGTTAGACCGATCGTTTCCGTGTGAGGGGCGAACATTCCATTGTTAGACCTATCGTTTCCGTGTGAGGGGCGAACATTCCATTGTTAGACCGATCGTTTCCGTGTGAGGGGCGAACATTCCATTGTTAGACCGATCGTTTCTGTGTGAGGGGCGAACATTCCATTGTTAGACCGATCATTTCTGTGTGAGGGGCGAACATTCCATTGTTAGACCGATCGTTTCTGTGTGAGGGGCGAACATTCCACTGTTAGACCGATCGTTTCTGTGTGAGGGGCGAACATTCCACTGTTAGACCGATCGTTTCTGTGTGAGGGGCGAACATTCCACTGTTAGACCGATCGTTTCTGTGTGAGGGGCGAACATTCCATTGTTAGACCGATCGTTTCTGTGTGAGGGGCGAACATTCCATTGTTAGACCGATCGTTTCTGTGTGAGGGGTGAACATTCCACTGTTAGACCGATCGTTTCTGTGTGAGGGGCGAACATTCCACTGTTAGACCGATCGTTTCTGTGTGAGGGGCGAACATTCCATTGTTAGACCGATCGTTTCTGTGTGAGGGGCGAACATTCCATTGTTAGACCGATCGTTTCTTGTGAGGGGCGAACATTCCACTGTTAGACCGATCGTTTCTGTGTGAGGGACGAACATTCCACTGTTAGACCGATCGTTTCTGTGTGAGGGGCGAACATTCCATTGTTAGACCGATCGTTTCTGTGTGAGGGGCGAACATTCCATTGTTAGACCGATCGTTTCTGTGTGAGGGGTGAACATTCCACTGTTAGACCGATCGTTTCTGTGTGAGGGGCGAACATTCCATTGTTAGACCGATCGTTTCCGTGTGAGGGGCGAACATTCCTTTGTTAGACCGATCGTTTCCGTGTGAGGGGCGAACATTCCATTGTTAGACCGATCGTTTCCGTGTGAGGGGCGAACATTCCATTGTTAGACCGATCGTTTCTGTGTGAGGGGCGAACATTCCATTGTTAGACCGATCGTTTCTGTGTGAGGGGCGAACATTCCACTGTTAGACCGATCGTTTCTGTGTGAGGGGCGAACATTCCACTGTTAGACCGATCGTTTCTGTGTGAGGGGCGAACATTCCACTGTTAGACCGATCGTTTCTGTGTGAGGGGCGAACATTCCATTGTTAGACCGATCGTTTCTGTGTGAGGGGCGAACATTCCACTGTTAGACCGATCGTTTCTGTGTGAGGGGCGAACATTCCACTGTTAGACCGATCGTTTCTGTGTGAGGGGCGAACATTCCACTGTTAGACCGATCGTTTCTGTGTGAGGGGCGAACATTCCATTTTTAGACCGATCGTTTCTGTGTGAGGGGCGAACATTCCATTGTTAGACCGATCGTTTCTGTGTGAGGGGCGAACATTCCACTGTTAGACCGATCGTTTCTGTGTGAGGGGCGAACATTCCACTGTTAGACCGATCGTTTCTGTGTGAGGGGCGAACATTCCATTGTTAGACCGATCGTTTCTGTGTGAGGGGCGAACATTCCATTGTTAGACCGATCGTTTCTGTGTGAGGGGTGAACATTCCACTGTTAGACCGATCGTTTCTGTGTGAGGGACGAACATTCCACTGTTAGACCGATCGTTTCTGTGTGAGGGGCGAACATTCCATTGTTAGACCGATCGTTTCTGTGTGAGGGGCGAACATTCCATTGTTAGACCGATCGTTTCTGTGTGAGGGGCGAACATTCCACTGTTAGACCGATCGTTTCTGTGTGAGGGGCGAACATTCCACTGTTAGACCGATCGTTTCTGTGTGAGGGGCGAACATTCCACTGTTAGACCGATCGTTTCTGTGTGAGGGGCGAACATTCCATTGTTAGACCGATCGTTTCTGTGTGAGGGGCGAACATTCCATTGTTAGACCGATCGTTTCTGTGTGAGGGGCGAACATTCCACTGTTAGACCGATCGTTTCTGTGTGAGGGGCGAACATTCCACTGTTAGACCGATCGTTTCTGTGTGAGGGGCGAACATTCCACTGTTAGACCGATCGTTTCTGTGTGAGGGGCGAACATTCCACTGTTAGACCGATCGTTTCTGTGTGAGGGGCGAACATTCCACTGTTAGACCGATCGTTTCTGTGTGAGGGGCGAACATTCCACTGTTAGACCGATCGTTTCTGTGTGAGGGGCGAACATTCCATTGTTAGACCGATCGTTTCTGTGTGAGGGGCGAACATTCCATTGTTAGACCGATCGTTTCTGTGTGAGGGGCGAACATTCCACTGTTAGACCGATCGTTTCTGTGTGAGGGGCGAACATTCCACTGTTAGACCGATCGTTTCTGTGTGAGGGGCGAACATTCCACTGTTAGACCGATCGTTTCTGTGTGAGGGGCGAACATTCCATTGTTAGACCGATCGTTTCTGTGTGAGGGGCGAACATTCCATTGTTAGACCGATCGTTTCTGTGTGAGGGGCGAACATTCCACTGTTAGACCGATCGTTTCTGTGTGAGGGGCGAACATTCCACTGTTAGACCGATCGTTTCTGTGTGAGGGGCGAACATTCCATTGTTAGACCGATCGTTTCTGTGTGAGGGGCGAACATTCCACTGTTAGACCGATCGTTTCTGTGTGAGGGGCGAACATTCCACTGTTAGACCGATCGTTTCTGTGTGAGGGACGAACATTCCACTGTTAGACCGATCGTTTCTGTGTGAGGGGCGAACATTCCATTGTTAGACCGATCGTTTCTGTGTGAGGGGCGAACATTCCATTGTTAGACCGATCGTTTCTGTGTGAGGGGTGAACATTCCACTGTTAGACCGATCGTTTCTGTGTGAGGGGCGAACATTCCATTGTTAGACCGATCGTTTCCGTGTGAGGGGCGAACATTCCTTTGTTAGACCGATCGTTTCCGTGTGAGGGGCGAACATTCCATTGTTAGACCGATCGTTTCCGTGTGAGGGGCGAACATTCCATTGTTAGACCGATCGTTTCTGTGTGAGGGGCGAACATTCCACTGTTAGACCGATCGTTTCTGTGTGAGGGGCGAACATTCCACTGTTAGACCGATCGTTTCTGTGTGAGGGGCGAACATTCCACTGTTAGACCGATCGTTTCTGTGTGAGGGGCGAACATTCCATTGTTAGACCGATCGTTTCTGTGTGAGGGGCGAACATTCCATTGTTAGACCGATCGTTTCTGTGTGAGGGGCGAACATTCCACTGTTAGACCGATCGTTTCTGTGTGAGGGGCGAACATTCCACTGTTAGACCGATCGTTTCTGTGTGAGGGGCGAACATTCCACTGTTAGACCGATCGTTTCTGTGTGAGGGGCGAACATTCCATTTTTAGACCGATCGTTTCTGTGTGAGGGGCGAACATTCCATTGTTAGACCGATCGTTTCTGTGTGAGGGGCGAACATTCCACTGTTAGACCGATCGTTTCTGTGTGAGGGGCGAACATTCCACTGTTAGACCGATCGTTTCTGTGTGAGGGGCGAACATTCCATTGTTAGACCGATCGTTTCTGTGTGAGGGGCGAACATTCCACTGTTAGACCGATCGTTTCTGTGTGAGGGGCGAACATTCCACTGTTAGACCGATCGTTTCTGTGTGAGGGGCGAACATTCCATTGTTAGACCGATCGTTTCTGTGTGAGGGGCGAACATTCCATTGTTAGACCGATCGTTTCTGTGTGAGGGGCGAACATTCCACTGTTAGACCGATCGTTTCTGTGTGAGGGGCGAACATTCCACTGTTAGACCGATCGTTTCTGTGTGAGGGGCGAACATTCCATTGTTAGACCGATCGTTTCTGTGTGAGGGGCGAACATTCCATTGTTAGACCGATCGTTTCTGTGTGAGGGGCGAACATTCCACTGTTAGACCGATCGTTTCTGTGTGAGGGGCGAACATTCCACTGTTAGACCGATCGTTTCTGTGTGAGGGGCGAACATTCCATTGTTAGACCGATCGTTTCTGTGTGAGGGGCGAACATTCCATTGTTAGACCGATCGTTTCTGTGTGAGGGGTGAACATTCCACTGTTAGACCGATCGTTTCTGTGTGAGGGACGAACATTCCACTGTTAGACCGATCGTTTCTGTGTGAGGGACGAACATTCCACTGTTAGACCGATCGTTTCTGTGTGAGGGGCGAACATTCCATTGTTAGACCGATCGTTTCTGTGTGAGGGGCGAACATTCCATTGTTAGACCGATCGTTTCTGTGTGAGGGGCGAACATTCCACTGTTAGACCGATCGTTTCTGTGTGAGGGGCGAACATTCCACTGTTAGACCGATCGTTTCTGTGTGAGGGGCGAACATTCCACTGTTAGACCGATCGTTTCTGTGTGAGGGGCGAACATTCCATTGTTAGACCGATCGTTTCTGTGTGAGGGGCGAACATTCCATTGTTAGACCGATCGTTTCTGTGTGAGGGGCGAACATTCCACTGTTAGACCGATCGTTTCTGTGTGAGGGGCGAACATTCCACTGTTAGACCGATCGTTTCTGTGTGAGGGGCGAACATTCCATTGTTAGACCGATCGTTTCTGTGTGAGGGGCGAACATTCCATTGTTAGACCGATCGTTTCTGTGTGAGGGGCGAACATTCCACTGTTAGACCGATCGTTTCTGTGTGAGGGGCGAACATTCCACTGTTAGACCGATCGTTTCTGTGTGAGGGGCGAACATTCCATTGTTAGACCGATCGTTTCTGTGTGAGGGGCGAACATTCCATTGTTAGACCGATCGTTTCTGTGTGAGGGGTGAACATTCCACTGTTAGACCGATCGTTTCTGTGTGAGGGACGAACATTCCACTGTTAGACCGATCGTTTCTGTGTGAGGGGCGAACATTCCATTGTTAGACCGATCGTTTCTGTGTGAGGGGCGAACATTCCATTGTTAGACCGATCGTTTCTGTGTGAGGGGCCAACATTCCACTGTTAGACCGATCGTTTCTGTGTGAGGGGCGAACATTCCATTGTTAGACCGATCGTTTCTGTGTGAGGGGCGAACATTCCATTGTTAGACCGATCGTTTCTGTGTGAGGGGCGAACATTCCATTGTTAGACCGATCGTTTCTGTGTGAGGGGCGAACATTCCACTGTTAGACCGATCGTTTCTGTGTGAGGGGCGAACATTCCACTGTTAGACCGATCGTTTCTGTGTGAGGGGCGAACATTCCACTGTTAGACCGATCGTTTCTGTGTGAGGGGCGAACATTCCACTGTTAGACCGATCGTTTCTGTGTGAGGGGCGAACATTCCACTGTTAGACCGATCGTTTCTGTGTGAGGGGCGAACATTCCACTGTTAGACCGATCGTTTCTGTGTGAGGGGCGAACATTCCATTGTTAGACCGATCGTTTCTGTGTGAGGGGCGAACATTCCATTGTTAGACCGATCGTTTCTGTGTGAGGGGCGAACATTCCACTGTTAGACCGATCGTTTCTGTGTGAGGGGCGAACATTCCACTGTTAGACCGATCGTTTCTGTGTGAGGGGCGAACATTCCACTGTTAGACCGATCGTTTCTGTGTGAGGGGCGAACATTCCATTGTTAGACCGATCGTTTCTGTGTGAGGGGCGAACATTCCATTGTTAGACCGATCGTTTCTGTGTGAGGGGCGAACATTCCACTGTTAGACCGATCGTTTCTGTGTGAGGGGCGAACATTCCACTGTTAGACCGATCGTTTCTGTGTGAGGGGCGAACATTCCATTGTTAGACCGATCGTTTCTGTGTGAGGGGCGAACATTCCATTGTTAGACCGATCGTTTCTGTGTGAGGGGCGAACATTCCACTGTTAGACCGATCGTTTCTGTGTGAGGGACGAACATTCCACTGTTAGACCGATCGTTTCTGTGTGAGGGGCGAACATTCCATTGTTAGACCGATCGTTTCTGTGTGAGGGGCGAACATTCCATTGTTAGACCGATCGTTTCTGTGTGAGGGGTGAACATTCCACTGTTAGACCGATCGTTTCTGTGTGAGGGGCGAACATTCCATTGTTAGACCGATCGTTTCCGTGTGAGGGGCGAACATTCCTTTGTTAGACCGATCGTTTCCGTGTGAGGGGCGAACATTCCATTGTTAGACCGATCGTTTCCGTGTGAGGGGCGAACATTCCATTGTTAGACCGATCGTTTCTGTGTGAGGGGCGAACATTCCACTGTTAGACCGATCGTTTCTGTGTGAGGGGCGAACATTCCACTGTTAGACCGATCGTTTCTGTGTGAGGGGCGAACATTCCACTGTTAGACCGATCGTTTCTGTGTGAGGGGCGAACATTCCATTGTTAGACCGATCGTTTCTGTGTGAGGGGCGAACATTCCATTGTTAGACCGATCGTTTCTGTGTGAGGGGCGAACATTCCACTGTTAGACCGATCGTTTCTGTGTGAGGGGCGAACATTCCACTGTTAGACCGATCGTTTCTGTGTGAGGGGCGAACATTCCACTGTTAGACCGATCGTTTCTGTGTGAGGGGCGAACATTCCATTTTTAGACCGATCGTTTCTGTGTGAGGGGCGAACATTCCATTGTTAGACCGATCGTTTCTGTGTGAGGGGCGAACATTCCACTGTTAGACCGATCGTTTCTGTGTGAGGGGCGAACATTCCACTGTTAGACCGATCGTTTCTGTGTGAGGGGCGAACATTCCATTGTTAGACCGATCGTTTCTGTGTGAGGGGCGAACATTCCACTGTTAGACCGATCGTTTCTGTGTGAGGGGCGAACATTCCACTGTTAGACCGATCGTTTCTGTGTGAGGGGCGAACATTCCATTGTTAGACCGATCGTTTCTGTGTGAGGGGCGAACATTCCATTGTTAGACCGATCGTTTCTGTGTGAGGGGCGAACATTCCACTGTTAGACCGATCGTTTCTGTGTGAGGGGCGAACATTCCACTGTTAGACCGATCGTTTCTGTGTGAGGGGCGAACATTCCATTGTTAGACCGATCGTTTCTGTGTGAGGGGCGAACATTCCATTGTTAGACCGATCGTTTCTGTGTGAGGGGCGAACATTCCACTGTTAGACCGATCGTTTCTGTGTGAGGGGCGAACATTCCACTGTTAGACCGATCGTTTCTGTGTGAGGGGCGAACATTCCATTGTTAGACCGATCGTTTCTGTGTGAGGGGCGAACATTCCATTGTTAGACCGATCGTTTCTGTGTGAGGGGTGAACATTCCACTGTTAGACCGATCGTTTCTGTGTGAGGGACGAACATTCCACTGTTAGACCGATCGTTTCTGTGTGAGGGACGAACATTCCACTGTTAGACCGATCGTTTCTGTGTGAGGGGCGAACATTCCATTGTTAGACCGATCGTTTCTGTGTGAGGGGCGAACATTCCATTGTTAGACCGATCGTTTCTGTGTGAGGGGCGAACATTCCACTGTTAGACCGATCGTTTCTGTGTGAGGGGCGAACATTCCACTGTTAGACCGATCGTTTCTGTGTGAGGGGCGAACATTCCACTGTTAGACCGATCGTTTCTGTGTGAGGGGCGAACATTCCATTGTTAGACCGATCGTTTCTGTGTGAGGGGCGAACATTCCATTGTTAGACCGATCGTTTCTGTGTGAGGGGCGAACATTCCACTGTTAGACCGATCGTTTCTGTGTGAGGGGCGAACATTCCACTGTTAGACCGATCGTTTCTGTGTGAGGGGCGAACATTCCATTGTTAGACCGATCGTTTCTGTGTGAGGGGCGAACATTCCATTGTTAGACCGATCGTTTCTGTGTGAGGGGCGAACATTCCACTGTTAGACCGATCGTTTCTGTGTGAGGGGCGAACATTCCACTGTTAGACCGATCGTTTCTGTGTGAGGGGCGAACATTCCATTGTTAGACCGATCGTTTCTGTGTGAGGGGCGAACATTCCATTGTTAGACCGATCGTTTCTGTGTGAGGGGTGAACATTCCACTGTTAGACCGATCGTTTCTGTGTGAGGGACGAACATTCCACTGTTAGACCGATCGTTTCTGTGTGAGGGGCGAACATTCCATTGTTAGACCGATCGTTTCTGTGTGAGGGGCGAACATTCCATTGTTAGACCGATCGTTTCTGTGTGAGGGGCCAACATTCCACTGTTAGACCGATCGTTTCTGTGTGAGGGGCGAACATTCCATTGTTAGACCGATCGTTTCTGTGTGAGGGGCGAACATTCCATTGTTAGACCGATCGTTTCTGTGTGAGGGGCCAACATTCCATTGTTAGACCGATCGTTTCTGTGTGAGGGGCGAACATTCCATTGTTAGACCGATCGTTTCTGTGTGAGGGGGAACATTCCATTGTTAGACCGATCGTTTCTGTGTGATGGGCGAACGTTCACCATCGGGGGGGCAGATACGCATTTCCTTCTCTGTATCCATTTCCTGCTGATTTTTTGTCAGTAATATTTAAACGTTTCTGGTTTTGTTTCTTCTTGGTAGAGAAGCGCAATGCTTTGTTCAGATCCATCATTTGAATGTCATTGTAATCAGGACGATGGAACATTATAGCCTTTCTCCACACTAACAATCTATATTCTTCATCTGTTGCTGCTCAGAAGTCTCTTTGTAGTCGATGGATCGCATGAAATATCAGGAGAAGGCATTGCTTGTTCTAGAGGGAGCTGAAGGGGTTAAAGTCTGGGATGACATTTATATTTCCATTCCTTTGGGGAGGTTTTGCACCGGAACGCGTCGCGGTTAGCGAGGAACGTTTCCTTAGTGAATGACCCCCATAGCCATGAATGTGATGCAGGAGCGCAGTCGCCGGCTGAGCTGATGTCATGTTTCAAGGTTAAACCTTTGTGAGATGTTGCTCGTGCGGAGATGTAGAACACAACACAATCTGCTCATCATCACATGTTCTGACCTGCACGGCATCCGATGCGATCCCGCCAGGTGTTACCTTCCAGTTACCTTTAGAGCGGAACGGTGCCAGAGGAAGTCCAATGTTTAATTAAGTGCGCAGGGACTGTAATACCATCGCGGTGCGAGGAGAATGGCTCGCCTCCATCCTTCCCACAGCAGAAAGAGAACCTGTCATAGCACATGCTGACCTATTTCTGTGCAGGTTACTTTCCTGTCATGTCGATCCTCTGCTTCCAATACTTTCTAAGACACACTGACTCAGTAGATTGAAACCCCAGCTGGGGACGTACAGGGGGTCACAGCGAAGCTTTGGAGCAGCCAGGAGGAGAAATGAGGGATTTTGATGTGGTCTTGGCTCGTGAAGATTGATGAATGAATGGCAGTGGGGGAAGGGGGGAAGATGGCGGCAGGAGGAGAACTTTAGAGGAAAACTGTCATTAGGAAACATGGAAACTGCCTTTGTTGACCTCTTTGTAAAATGCTTTTTGCCTGGCTGTCATACAAGCCCTCTCCTCTGGATTTATTATGATTTCACTTTTCCACAGGAAGGGGCAAGTGACCCCAAACAACTACAAGGGAGGAATTGATGGAGGAAGTAAATAGTTCACTTGTGAAGAGTTAGGTTTTCAGGGATCGCCGAAAAGTGGACAGAGTATGAGATATCCAGACAGATTGGGGTAGAGCATTCAAGAGGATGGGGGAAGGCTCTGGCCAGGTTGGGGTAGGGAGTTCCTGAGAATGGGAGAGGCTCTGGAGAAGTCCTGGAGACAAGCACGGTGGGAAGTGAGAAGGAAGCTAGAGAGAAGGAGGTCTTAGGAGGAGCCGAGAGGTCGGATGATATTTTGGGATGGGCTTGGTGATGTAGCCCAAGGCATAGTTGTGGATGGCTTTGTATTATGTTGGATTTTATGATCTGGGAGAGTGAAGGCCGGTGGAGGGAAGAGTCTGGTAGCAGCATTCATGGGAGACTGAAGGGGTGATGGGCTATGTAGAGGTTGGCTGACAAGGAGGGAGTTTCAGTGGTCGAGGTCAGGGATAACAAGGGAGTGAATTAGTAGCTTGGTGGTGTGGTTATGGTTGGTGTGGAAGGGGTAGAATTTCGGAGATGTTGTAGAGGTGAAGGTTGTTTAGATTGGATAGGGATTGGATGGGGGGCGGTAAGGAGAGGACAGAGTCCTGGATTACACCTAGTACCCTGATATGGGGAATGATAGCTGATAGTGACTCTGAGTAGTAACTCATTCGTAAGGTTTTAGGAGGCACTCTGTGGTGTGTTGTGAGTGGAAGCCAGACTGAAAGTGGCCGTGAAGGGCATCATCAGTAAGGTGGTAGCTCAGGTGGTCGGCGTTTTAGGAGTTAACTGGGAGCAAGGAGATAAGTCAGACTAATGGGGTCCAGTGTGGGCTGTTTAAGTAGGGGGGGTGACCAGTATATGTTTTGAAGGGTGGGAAGATGCCAGTAGAAAGGAACAGATTGAAGAGAGCAAAGAATAGACCATTGGGGTGACCATAAAAGTTAGGAGTGGGTGAGGGCCAGGAGACGTGGTGAGGCTGGTGTCAGAGAAAACCAGGAGTGACCTCCTGTGTAGTGACCGGGTCAGTGGAGGAAAGTGATGAATGTGGCAGTAGAGATGGTATGTAAGCTGGAGGAGATAACTGGACAGGGAAGATCTCACCATACATTGATCAATCCTGTTTATGAAGTGAAGGATGATGTCCTGGGTAGTTAGTAGCTTAGTGGATGGTGGCTGGGATGACGAGGAGGGCAGATTTATACAAGGACACAGGGATCTGGCTGGAAGTGTGGCTGTCTTTAACACTTCCAGTTATTAAGTTGGAAAATATACAACTTTTCTTTAACTTTGAGGATCTGTTTGCTCATTTCAGGTCAGAGACTCCAAGTGATGGAAGGATGCAAGGAGTGATGGAAGGGTGCAGGGAGTGATGGAAGGGTGCAGGGAGTGATGGAAGGGTGCAGGGAGTGATGGAAGGGTGCAGGGAGTGAAGCAAGCATGCTAAGAGTAATGGAAGGGTGCGGAGAGCGATGGAAGGGTGCAGGGAGTGAGGGAAGGGTGCAGGGAGCGATGGCAGGGTGCGGAGAGCGATGGCAGGGTGCGGAGAGCGATGGCAGGGTGCGGGGAGCGATGGCAGGGTGTGGGGAGCGATGGCAGGGTGCGGGGAGCGATGGAAGGGTGCAGGGAGCAATGGAAGGGTGCAGGGAGTGATGGAAGGGTGTGGGGAGCGATGGAAGGGTGCGGGGAGAAATGGAAGGGTGCGGGGAGCAATGGAAGGGTGCGGGGAGTGATGGCAGGGTGCTGGGATTAATGGAAGGGTGCGGGGAGTGATGGCAGGGTGCTGGGAGAGATGGAAGGGTGCGGGGAGCGATGGAAGGGTGCAGGGAGTGATGGAAGGGTGCAGGGAGTGATGAAAGGGTGCTGGGAGAGATGGAAGGGTGCGGGGAGCGATGGAAGGGTGCAGGGAGTGATGGAAGGGTGCAGGGAGTGATGAAAGGGTGAGGGGAGTGATAGATGGATGTGGAGAATTATGAAAGGGTACGGAGAGCGATGGAAGGGTACGGAGAGCGATGGAAGGGTATGGAGAGCGATGGAAGGGTGCAGGGAGCAAAGGAAGGGTGCAGGGAGTGATTGAAGGGTACGGAGAACGATGGAAGGGTGCAGGGAGTGATGGAAGGGTGCAGGGAGTGATGGAAAGGTGCAGGGAGTGAAGCAAGCGTGCTAAGAGTAATGGAAGGGTGATGGGAGTGATGGAAGGTTGCAGGGAGTGATGGAAGGGTGCGGGGAGCAATGGAAGCGTGCGGAGAGCGATTTAAGGGTGCGGGGAGCGATGGAAGGGTGCAGGGAGCGATGGAAGGGTGAGGGGAGTGATGGAAGGGTGCGGGGAGCGATGGAAGGGTGAGGGGAGTGATAGATGGATTGGAGAATTATGGAAGGGTACGGAGAGCGATGGAAGGGATGGAAGGGTGCAGGGAGCGATAAAAGGGTGCAGGGAGCGATAAAAGGGTGCAGGGAGTGATGGAAGGGTGCGGGGAGCGATGGAAGGGTGCAGGGAGCGATGGAAGGGTGCAGGGAGTGATGAAAGGGTGAGGGGAGTGATAGATGGATGTGGAGAATTATGGAAGGGTACGGAGAGCGATGGAAGGGTGCAGGGAGCGATGGAAGGGTGCAGGGAGCGATAAAATGGTGCAGGGAGCGATGGAAGGGTATAGAGAGCAATGGAAGGGTGCAGGGAGCGATGGAAGGGTGCAGGGAGTGATTGAAGGGTACGGAGAACGATGGAAGGGTGCGGAGAGCGATGGAAGGGTGCAGGGAGTGACGGAAGGGTGCAGGGAGCGATGGCAGGGTGCGGAGAGCAATGGCAGGGTGCGGAGAGCAATGGCAGGGTGCGGAGAGCAATGGCAGGGTGCGGAGAGCGATGGCAGGGTGCGGGGAGCGATGGCAGGGTGCGGGGAGCGATGGCAGGGTGTGGGGAGCGATGGCAGGGTGCGGGGAGCAATGGAAGGGTGCGGGGAGCGATGGAAGGGTGTGGGGAGCGATGGAAGGGTGCAGGGAGTGATGGAAGGGTGCGGGGAGTGATGGAAGGGTGCGGGGAGTGATGGAAGGGTGCGGGGAGCAATGGAAGGGTGCGGGGAGTGATGGCAGGGTGCTGGGATTAATGGAAGGGTGCGGGGAGTGATGGCAGGGTGCTGGGAGAGATGGAAGGGTGCGGGGAGCGATGGAAGGGTGCAGGGAGTGATGGAAGGGTGCAGGGAGTGATGAAAGGGTGAGGGGAGTGATAGATGGATGTGGAGAATTATGAAAGGGTACGGAGAGCGATGGAAGGGTACGGAGAGCGATGGAAGGGTATGGAGAGCGATGGAAGGGTGCAGGGAGCAAAGGAAGGGTGCAGGGAGTGATTGAAGGGTACGGAGAACGATGGAAGGGTGCAGGGAGTGATGGAAGGGTGCAGGGAGTGATGGAAAGGTGCAGGGAGTGAAGCAAGCGTGCTAAGAGTAATGGAAGGGTGATGGGAGTGATGGAAGGTTGCAGGGAGTGATGGAAGGGTGCGGGGAGCAATGGAAGCGTGCGGAGAGCGATTTAAGGGTGCGGGGAGCGATGGAAGGGTGCAGGGAGCGATGGAAGGGTGAGGGGAGTGATGGAAGGGTGCGGGGAGCGATGGAAGGGTGAGGGGAGTGATAGATGGATTGGAGAATTATGGAAGGGTACGGAGAGCGATGGAAGGGATGGAAGGGTGCAGGGAGCGATAAAAGGGTGCAGGGAGCGATAAAAGGGTGCAGGGAGTGATGGAAGGGTGCGGGGAGCGATGGAAGGGTGCAGGGAGCGATGGAAGGGTGCAGGGAGTGATGAAAGGGTGAGGGGAGTGATAGATGGATGTGGAGAATTATGGAAGGGTACGGAGAGCGATGGAAGGGTGCAGGGAGCGATAAAAGGGTGCAGGGAGCGATGGAAGGGTATAGAGAGCAATGGAAGGGTGCAGGGAGCGATGGAAGGGTGCAGGGAGTGATTGAAGGGTACGGAGAACGATGGAAGGGTGCGGAGAGCGATGGAAGGGTGCAGGGAGTGACGGAAGGGTGCAGGGAGCGATGGCAGGGTGCGGAGAGCAATGGCAGGGTGCGGAGAGCAATGGCAGGGTGCGGAGAGCAATGGCAGGGTGCGGAGAGCGATGGCAGGGTGCGGGGAGCGATGGCAGGGTGCGGGGAGCGATGGCAGGGTGTGGGGAGCGATGGCAGGGTGCGGGGAGCAATGGAAGGGTGCGGGGAGCGATGGAAGGGTGTGGGGAGCGATGGAAGGGTGCAGGGAGTGATGGAAGGGTGCGGGGAGTGATGGAAGGGTGCGGGGAGTGATGGAAGGGTGCGGGGAGCAATGGAAGGGTGCGGGGAGTGATGGCAGGGTGCTGGGATTAATGGAAGGGTGCGGGGAGTGATGGCAGGGTGCTGGGAGAGATGGAAGGGTGCGGGGAGCGATGGAAGGGTGCAGGGAGTGATGGAAGGGTGCAGGGAGTGATGTAAGGGTGCAGGGAGTGATGAAAGGGTGAGGGGAGTGATAGATGGATGTGGAGAATTATGAAAGGGTACGGAGAGCGATGGAAGGGTGCAGGGAGTGATGGAAGGGTGCAGGGAGTGATGGAAGGGTGAGGGGAGTGATGGCAGGGTGCTGGGAGTGGTGGAAGGGTGAGGGGAGTGATGGCAGGGTGCTGGGAGTGATGAAAGGGTGAGGGGAGTGATAGATGGATGTGGAGAATTATGAAAGGGTACGGAGAGCGATGGAAGGGTGCGCAGAGCGATGGAAGGGTGCAGGGAATGATAGACGGATGCGGAGAATTATGGAAGGGTGCGGGTAGCGATGGAAGGGTGCAGGGAGCGATGGAAGGGTGCGGAGAGCAATGGAAGGGTGCAAGGAGTGACGGAAGGGTGAGGGGAATGATAGACAGACGCGGAGAATTATGGAAGGGTGCGGGGAGTGATTGAAGGGTGCGGAGAGCAATGGAAGGGTGCTGGGAGTGATGGAAGGGTGCAGGGAGTGATGGAAGGGTGCAGGGAGTCATAGAAGGGTGAGGGGAGTGATAGACGAATACGGAGAATGATGGAAGGGTACAGAGAGCGATGGAAGGGTGCAAGGAGCGATGGAAGGGTGCAGAGAGTGATGGAAGGGTGAGGGGAGCGATGGAAGGGTGCACGGAGTGATGGAAGGGTGAGGGGAGCGATGGAAGGGTGCTGGGAGAGATGGAAGGGTGCGGGGAGCGATGGAAGGGTGCAGGGAGTGATGGAAGGGTGCAGGGAGTGATGTAAGGGTGCAGGGAGTGATGAAAGGGTGAGGGGAGTGATAGATGGATGTGGAGAATTATGAAAGGGTACGGAGAGCGATGGAAGGGTACGGAGAGCGATGGAAGGGTGCAGGGAGTGATGGAAGGGTGCAGGGAGTGATGGCAGGGTGCTGGGAGTGGTGGAAGGGTGAGGGGAGTGATGGCAGGGTCCTGGGAGTGATGAAAGGGTGAGGGGAGTGATAGATGGATGTGGAGAATTATGAAAGGGTACGGAGAGCGATGGAAGGGTGCGCAGAGCGATGGAAGGGTGCAAGGAGTGACGGAAGGGTGAGGGGAATGATAGACAGACGCGGAGAATTATGGAAGGGTGCTGGGAGTGATGGAAGGGTGCAGGGAGTGATGGAAGGGTGCAGGGAGTCATAGAAGGGTGAGGGGAGTGATAGACGAATACGGAGAATGATGGAAGGGTACAGAGAGCGATGGAAGGGTGCAAGGAGCGATGGAAGGGTGCAGAGAGTGATGGAAGGGTGAGGGGAGCGATGGAAGGGTGCAGGGAGTGATGGAAGGGTGAGGGGAGTGATGGCAGGGTGCACGGAGTGATGGAAGGGTGAGGGGAGTGATGGCAGGGTGAGGGGAGTGATGGAAGGGTGAGGGGAGTGATGGCAGGGTGCACGGAGTGATGGAAGGGTGAGGGGAGTGATGGCAGGGTGAGGGGAGTGATGGAAGGGTGAGGAGAGTGATAGACAGATGCGGAGAGTGATGGAAGGGTGAGGGAAGCTATAGACGGATGTGGAGAATGATGGAAGGGTGCAGGGAGCGATGGAAGGGTGAGGGGAGTGATAGCAGGGTGCTGGGAGTGATGGAAGGGTACGGAGAGCGATGGAAGGGTATGGAGAGCGATGGAAGGTTACAGGGAGCGATGGACGGGTGTGGAGAGAGATAGACGGATGCGGAGAGTGATGGAAGTGTGTACAGAGCGATGGAAGGGTGCGGAGAGCGATGGACGGGTGCGGAGAGCGATGGAAGGGTGCGGAGAGCGATGGAAGGGTGCGGAGAGCGATGGAAGGGTGCGGAGAGCCATGGAAGTGTGTACAGAGCGATGGAAGGGTGCGGAGAGCGATGGACGGGTGCGGAGAGCGATGGAAGGGTGCGGAGAGCGATGGACGGGTGCGGAGAGCGATGGACGGGTGCGGAGAGCGATGGACGGGTGCGGAGAGCGATGGACGGGTGCGGAGAGCGATGGAAGTGTGCGGAGAGCGATGGAAGTGTGCGGAGAGCGATGGAAGGGTGCGGAGAGCGATGGACGGGTGCGGCGAGCGATGGACGGGTGCGGAGAGCGATGGACGGGTGCGGAGAGCGATGGACGGGTGCGGAGAGCGATGGACGGGTGCGGAGAGCGATGGAAGTGTGCGGAGAGCGATGGAAGGGTGCGGAGAGCGATGGACGGGTGCGGCGAGCGATGGACGGGTGCGGAGAGCGATGGACGGGTGCGGAGAGCGATGGACGGGTGCGGAGAGCGATGGAAGTGTGCGGAGAGCGATGGAAGGGTGCGGAGAGCGATGGACGGGTGCGGCGAGCGATGGACGGGTGCAGGGAGTGATGGAAGGGTGAGGGAAGTGATAGACGGATGCGGAGAATGATGGAAGGGTGAGGGGAGCGATGGAAGGGTGAGGGGAGCGATGGAAGGGTGCGGAGAGCGATGGAAGTGTGCGGCGAGCGATGGACGGGTGCGGAGAGCGATGGAAGTGTGCGGCGAGCGATGGACGGGTGCGGAGAGTGATGGAAGGGTGAGGGAAGTGATAGACGGATGCGGAGAATGATGGAAGGGTGCGAGGAGTGAGGAAGAGATGAGCTGCTTCTCCTTTCTCTGTCCAGTCAGATGCTGGGGGAAGGACAAGACTTGTAATTGTTACTGAAGTGCAGCAGAGAACAGTGGCAGACAGAACTGTGCAGTGTAAATCTCAGGAATGGATGAGCACAGGTACAAATCTCATGCATCTCCCATGGGTGAATGTTATCTGTGTACTTAGATGTTTGGCTGGAGTTCAGAATTAAAGATAATTCTAAGCACATTAGAATCCCAGATGTGTTCAGTGATTTGTAGTTCAGGGTGAGGCCGTCATTGTTGGGGGATCTTCAGTGATTTGTAGTTCAGGGTGAGGCCGTCATTGTTAGGGGATCTTCAGTGATTTGTAGTTCAGGGTGTGGCCGCTATTGTTGGGGGATCTTCAGTGATTTGTAGTTCAGGGTGTGGCCGCCATTGTTGGGGGATCTTCAGTGATTTGTAGTTCAGGGTGTGGCCGCCATTGTTGGGGGATCTTCAGTGATTTGTAGTTCAGGGTGAGGCCGCCATTGTTGAAGGGTCTTCAGTGATTTGTAGTTCAGGGTGAGGCCGCCATTGTTGGGGGATCTTCAGTGATTTGTAGTTCAGGGTGAGGAAGCCATCATTGAAGGGTCTTCAGTGATTTGTAGTTCAGGGTGAGGCCGTCATTGTTGGGGGATCTTCAGTGATTTGTAGTTCAGGGTGAGGCCGTCATTGTTAGGGGATCTTCAGTGATTTGTAGTTCAGGGTGTGGCCGCTATTGTTGGGGGATCTTCAGTGATTTGTAGTTCAGGGTGTGGCCGCCATTGTTGGGGGATCTTCAGTGATTTGTAGTTCAGGGTGTGGCCGCCATTGTTGGGGGATCTTCAGTGATTTGTAGTTCAGGGTGAGGCCGCCATTGTTGAAGGGTCTTCAGTGATTTGTAGTTCAGGGTGAGGCCGCCATTGTTGGGGGATCTTCAGTGATTTGTAGTTCAGGGTGAGGAAGCCATCATTGAAGGGTCTTCAGTGATTTGTAGTTCAGGGTGTGGCCGCCATTGTTTGGGGATCTTCAGTGATTTGTAGTTCAGGGTGTGGCCGTCATTGTTGGAGGATCCTGAGTGATTTGTAGTTCAGGGTGTGGCCTCCATTGTTGGAGGATCTTCAGTGATTTGTAATTCAGGGTGAGGCCACCATTGTTGGAAGGTCTTTTGTGATTTGTAGTTCAGGGTGTGGCCTCAATTGTTGGGGGATCCTCAGTGATTTGTAGTTCAGGATGAGGCCACCATTGTTGGGGGATCCTCAGTGATTTGTAGTTCAGGGTGCAGCCTCTATTGTTGAGGGATCCTCAGTGATTTGTAGTTCAGGGTGTGGCCTCCATTGTTGGAGGATCTTCAGTGATTTGTATTTCAGGTTGTGGCCTCTATTATTGAGGGATCCTCAGTGATTTGTAGTTCAGGGTGAGGCCACCATTGTTGGGGGATCCTCAGTGATTTGTAGTTCAGGGTGAGGCCGCCATTGTTGAGGGATCCTCAGTGATTTGTAGTTCAAGGTGAGGCCGCCATTGTTAGGGGATCCTCCGTGATTTGTAGTTCAGGGTGAGGCCGCCATTGTTGGGGGATCCTCAGTGGTTTGTAGTTCCGGGTGAGGCCGCCATTGTTGGGGGATCCTCAGTGATTTGTAGTTCAGGGTGAGGCTGCCATTGTTGAGGAATCCTCAGTGATTTGTAGTTCAGGGTGTGGCCTCCATTGTTGGAGGGTCTTCAGTGAGTTGTAGTTCAGGGTGTGGCCGCCATTGTTGGGGGATCCTCAGTGATTTGTAGTTCAGAGTGAGGCTGCCATTGTTGGGGGATCCTCAGTGATTTGTAGTTCAGGGTGAGGCTGCCATTGTTGGGGGATCCTCAGTGATTTGTAGTTCAGGGTGTGGCCTCCATTGTTGGAGGGTCTTCAGTGATTTGTAGTTCAGGGTGTGGCCTCCATTGTTGGAGGGTCTTCAGTGAGTTGTAGTTCAGGGTGTGGCCGCCATTGTTGGGGGATCCTCAGTGATTTGTAGTTCAGGGTGAGGCCGCCATTGTTGGGGGATCCTCAGTGATTTGTAGTTCAGGGTGTGGCCTCCATTGTTGGAGGGTCTTCAGTGAGTTGTAGTTCAGGGTGTGGCCTCCATTGTTGGGGGATCCTCAGTGATTTGTAGTTCAGGGTGAGGCCGCCATTGCTGGGGGATCTCTGTTATCCTCCCGGGTCAGGGATTGGACGGAATGCGGTCACTGTCAGTTCTGTAGTGGAGGGATGGCAGAATAGATGAAATTGGATGAAGTCTTCTGCTGGTTTTGCCGCTACGGAGGAGTTGAAAGAGAATAATGTTCACTAAACCCGGTGAGATGATCGTCCTCAGAGGGGCAATCCCGCGGCGTCGCTGCACCAGAGAAAAGCCTTCGACTTGTAATAAAACACGAGGGAACGCTCCTTCTTACTTCTCCTCCAGACATTTGTGACTCATTTCTCCGTCTAGAAATAAAATTCATGAAATTCATCTCAATATTCAGATCTTTAGGAATCCGCGGACATTTATGGGCAGATAATTTACTGAGAAGGGATAAGAGGCGGTTCCATCCCGGGATGAATATCTGACAATAACTCCAAATTTATCAGATGTCAGACCTGAAGAGGGTGGGGGACCCTGTCACAGATCCACGATAGCCGCCACCAACAGGCGACAATCGCACGACCGCGACTAACAGTAATACGTCACGCCCACGGCGTCAGACCCCAGACCTTCTCACCAAACTCGTGACCGAAGGACCGGCCGATCTAAAACCGCGGTGTGACGCGCGTAACAAGGCCCCACCCAGCTGCACCCTACACAGCGATTGCCCAGCTAATGGACTACAATCGGTGCCTGCAGCCTGAATGCGCTTGTTACTGGGTCGGGTTAATTACGCAACTAACCCTCTGCTGCCACCACCACTTTTGTCGGAGACGGGGAAACTCCCGTTATCAAATATACACTGTAATGATTGAAATATTGGTCTATATAGCACGGCCCGCAGACCTGCTATACAGAGATATGACAACCCGTAGCGTCTCTTCAAAGGCAGGGATTCGTGAATTGCAAGTAAGCGCTTAGAAACAGTCTAACACTTTCAGAAAGAAAGATTTATTACTAAAAGGGTCAAATCAGGTGCAATACAATATTTACAAAGAGATGTCACAAAAATATATATATATGTATACAAAAGACACAGCAAAGAGATAATTAGGAAGAAGATTACAGGGTTAAGTTACTTGCCCATATGCCTGGGTTTGCAGATCCAAGTGCAGAGCAGAAAGGTTCTTTGATCTCCTCTGTTATGATGTTACCTCGGAGATCTCTGTGTGTCAGGCTCTAACTCACTTGTCTCTCTTAAAAGTCCCTCTCAAAGGGGAGGGGGGCTCTTACTACACGTTTTGGGAGTGGTCAGCGGGAAACTGAATTAACTATAGCTTCATACTACATGACATGAAACATACGGTTGACCCGAGGAATGTTCAATTACTCTGGTCAGTTTGATAATGTGTGGGCTTAGGCCGTTTTGGGTCAATGCTTCCCAGGCCTCTGAGAAATGCGGCCTTATCAGACGTAGGTGAGAAAGGTGACAGTTCCCCCAGACTGCTGGTGCCAACTCAAGATGTCTTAACCTGGTTGACCCGCACCATCTGTCAGGAGATAACGTTTGCCTCGCAGGACTGGAAAGGGGGGATGTGAGGAATGATCCAGGAATACCTCAAATAACAGAAAGGAACAAGAAAAGGAAGAACTCCGCTTCCAGCTCTGATGAGCTAATTTGTCTGAGGGTTGTGGGACCCGGACATGGCTAAGGGTTGTGGGACCCGGACATGGCTGAGGGTTGTGGGACCCGGACATGGCTTAGGGTTGTGGGACCCGGACATAGATGAGGGTTGTGGGACGCGGACATGGCTGAGGGTTGAGGGACCCAGACATGGCGGTGGGTTCTGGGACCCGGACATGGCTGAGTGTTGTGGGACCCGGACGTGGCTGAGGGTTGTGGGACCTGGACGTGGCTGAGGGTTGTGGGACCCGGACGTGGCTGAGGGTTGTGGGACCCGGACGTGGCTGAGGGTTGTGGGACCCGGACGTGGCTGAGGGTTGTGTGACCCGGACGTGGCTGAGGGTTGAGGGACCCGGACGTGGCTGAGGGTTGTTGGACCCGGACGTGGCTGAGGGTTGTTGGACCCGGACGTGGCTGAGGGTTGTTGGACCCGGACGTGGCTGAGGGTTGAGGGACCCGGACGTGGCTGAGGGTTGAGGGACCCGGACGTGGCTGAGGGTTGAGGGACCCGGACGTGGCTGAGGGTTGAGGGACCCGGACGTGGCTGAGGGTTGTGGGACCCGGACGTGGCTGAGGGTTGTGGGATCCAGACACTGCAACCTCCATCCTAAAACATATTTATTCTGATATGATCATAAACCATACAGGATAGAGAATGGATATTCCTGATACAACGACCAATCAGATTATTTGCACCCAGCTCCTCCCACCATTAGATTCTAGGAGGCGGGTGGGGGATGGACAGGGAATCTGTAGATCTTGACGTTTCTCAGATGAAGGAAATCAATGTGATATAAAGAGAACCAGTCATAGCAGAGAGGAGGGATCATGTCCCTAATATTCCACTCTTACCCTTTATACTCCCTCAGGCCGGGCTTTATATTCTCAGAGGATAGGTGTAGGAACTCCCCCCTTCTGAGCTACTTCTTCAGGGTGAGGCAGCCATTGTTGGGGTATCCTCAGTGATTTGTAGTTCAGGGTGTGGCCGCCATTGTTGGGGGATCTTCAGTGATTTGTAGTTCAGGATGTGGCCGCCATTGTTGGGGGATCCTCAGTGATTTGTAGTTCAGGATGTGGCCTCCATTGTTGGAGGGTCTTCCGTGATTTGTAGTTCAGGGCATGGCTGCCATTGTTGGGGGATCCTCAGCAATTTGTAGTTTAGGGTGTGGCCGCCATTGTTGAGGGTTCCTCAGTGATTTGTAGTTCAGGGTGTGACCACAATTGTTGGAGGGTCTTCAGTGAGTTGTAGTTCAGGGTGTGGCCGCCATTGTTGGAGGGTCTTCAGTGATTTGTAGTTCAGGGTGTGACCACCATTGTTGGGATATCCTCCCTGATTTGTAGTTCAGGGTGTGGCCACCATTGTTGGAGGGTCTTCAGTCATTTGTAGTTCAGGGTGTGGCCGCCATTGTTGGAGGGTCTTTTGTGATTTGTAGTTCAGGGTGTGGCCTCAATTGTTGGGGGATCCTCAGTGATTTGTAGTTCAGGATGAGGCCACCATTGTTGGAGGGTCTTCAGTGAGTTGTAGCTCAGGGTGTGGCCACCATTGTTGGAGGGTCTTCAGTGAGTTGTAGCTCAGGGTGTGGCCACCATTGTTGGAGGGTCTTCAGTGAGTTTTAGTTCAGGGTTTGGCCACCATTGTTGGAGGGTCTTTAGTGAGTTGTAGTTCAGGGTGTGGCCACCATTGTTGGAGGGTCTTCAGTGAGTTGTAGTTGAGGGTGAGGCCGCCATTGTTGGAGGGTCTTCAGTGATTTGTAGTTCAGGATGTGGCATCCATTGTTGGAGGATCTTCAGTGATTTGTAGTTCAGGGTGTGGCTGCCATTGTTGGAGGGTCCAGTGATTTGTAGTTGAGAGTGTGGCCTCCATTGTTGGAGGGTCTTCAGTGAGTTGTAGTTGAGAGTGTGGCCACCATTGTTGGAGGGTCTTCAGCGAGTTGTAGCTCAGGGTGTGGCCGCCATTGTTGGAGGATATTCAGTGATTTGTAGTTCAGGATGTGGCCACCATTGTTGGGGGATCCTCAGTGATTTGTAGTTGAGAGTGTGGCCTCCATTGTTGGAGGGTCTTCAGTGATTTGTATTTCAGGGTGAGGCCGCCATTGTTGGGGGATCCTCAGTGATTTGTAGTTCAGGGTGTGGCCTCCATTGTTGGAGCATCTTCAGTGATTTGTAGTTCAGGGGGAGGCCTCCATTGTTGGAGAATCTTCAGTGATTTGTAGTTCAGGGTGTGGCCTCCATTGTTGAAGCATCTTCAGTGATTTGTAGTTCAGGGGGAGGCCTCCATTGTTGGAGGATCTTCAGTGATTTGTAGTTCAGGGTGAGGCTGCCATTGTTGGGGATCCTCAGTGATTTGTATTTCAGGGTGAGGCCGCCATTGTTGGGGGATCCTCAGTGATTTGTAGTTCAGGGTGTGGCCTCCATTGTTGGAGCATCTTCAGTGATTTGTAGTTCAGGGTGTGGCCTCCATTGTTGGAGCATCTTCAGTGATTTGTAGTTCAGGGGGAGGCCTCCATTGTTGGAGAATCTTCAGTGATTTGTAGTTCAGGGTGTGGCCTCCATTGTTGGAGCATCTTCAGTGATTTGTAGTTCAGGGTGAGGCTGCCATTGTTGGGGATCCTCAGTGATTTGTAGTTCAGGATGAGGCCACCATTGTTGGAGGATCTTCAGTGATTTGTAGTTCAGGGTGAGGCTGCCATTGTTGGGGATCCTCAGTGATTTGTAGTTCAGGGGGAGGCCTCCATTGTTGAGGATGTTCAGTGATTTGTAGTTCAGGGGGAGGCCTCCATTGTTGGAGGATCTTCAGTGATTTGTAGTTCAGGATGAGGCCGCCATTGTTGGAGGATCTTCAGAGATTTGTAGTTCAGGATGAGGCCGCCATTGTTGGAGGATCTTCAGTGATTTGTAGGCCGGGCTTTTAATTCTCAGAGAATAGGTGTAGGACCTCCCCCCTTCTGAGCTACTTCTTGTCTCTGCCACCCCAATCTCCAAGCACCGTCTCTTGGTCCCGCCCCCTACCCACGTCCCAGTCCCGCCCCTTTTAGAGAATACAGAGCCAAGTATCGTTTTGTGGTGATAAGTCATTTGTGTGGAATCTGTTAATGATAACAAGAAAAGCAGTAAAACAACAATGGACCCCCCAGCAACAAAATATCACCCCACCAATAACAGACCCCAGCAGTAACAACAGATCTCCCAGCAGCCAACAATAGACCCCGCCCTCAACAGTAGATCCCTTCCAGCAACAATTGACCCCCCCCCTCCCCCAGCAGCAATAAATCCCACTTCATCAACAATAGACCACCACACGATAACAGATCCCTACCAGCGACAATAGATCCCCCCGCAGCCAGCATCAATAGACCCTCTAGCACCCCCCAGCACCCCCCTTGCCATTACATTCATTCTGTACTGAAGGTGCCGGGACTGCATTCCCCCGCGTTCCCCCTGAAAATACTCAGGTCATGGAAGCCTCGATGCCAGATTGTGCCGCGCCGGTTACCTGGACTTTATATCCAAGACAAAGGGATGTATTATTATACAGTATTTATAGAGCCCCCATAGTTGGCTCAGCGCTGTACATTACAGAGGGGACAGAACATGTGACAGAACAATACCAATACAATGTGATACATGAGGGGATCGAGGGCCCTGATCCTGGGAGCTTACAATCTAGGAGGGAGGGGATGGTGGCACAGGAGGAGATAGCTGTGGGGGATGGAGTGGTAGGAGGAGTGGAGGAGATCGGCAGGTTAGCAGGGGGTGGGGTAGGCTTCCCTGAAGAGATGGGTTTTCAGGGTGCGCCTAAAGGAGAGGAGAGTAGGTGATAGTCTGATGGGTTGGGGTAGGGAGTTCCAGAGGATGGGTGACACCCTGGAGAAGTCCTGGAGGCGGGCATGGGAGGAGGAGACCAGGGAACTAGAGAGAAGGAGGTCTTGTGAGGAGCGGAGTGTGCGTGTTGGGTGGTACTTGGATATTAGGTCAGTGATGTAGTTCGGGGCAGTATGGTGGACGGCTTTGTACGTCAGTGTTAGGATTTTTAATTTGATCCGTTGCGCAATCGGAAGCCAGTGGAGGGATTGGCAGAGGGGGGTGGAGGACACTGAGTGGAGGCCAGTGGAGGGATTGGCAGAGAGGGGTGGAGGACACTGAGTGGAGGCCAGTGGAGGGATTGGCAGAGGGGGGTGGAGGACACTGAGTGGAGGCCAGTGGAGGGATTGGCAGAGGGGGGTGGAGGACACTGAGTGGAGGTCAGTGGAGGGATTAGCAGAGGGGGTGGAGGACACTGAGTGGAGACCAGTGGAGGGATTGGCAGAGGGGGTGGAGGACACTGAGTGGAGGCCAGTGGAGGGATTGGCAGAGGGGGGTGGAGGACACTGAGTGGAGGTCAGTGGAGGGATTAGCAGAGGGGGTGGAGGACACTGAGTGGAGGTCAGTGGAGGGATTGGCAGAGGGGGTGGAGGACACTGAGTGGAGGTCAGTGGAGGGATTGGCAGAGGGGGGGTGGAGGACACTGGGTGGAGGCCAGTGGGGGGATTGGCAGAGGGGGTAGAGGACACTGAGTGGAGGCCAGTGGAGGGATTGGCAGAGGGGGGTGGAGGTCAGTGGAGGGATTGACAGAGGGGGGTGGAGGCCAGTGGAGGGATCAGCAGAGAGGGGTGGAGGACACTGAGTGGAGGCCAGTGGAGGGATTGGCAGAGGGGGGTGGAGGACACTGAGTGGAGGTCAGTGGAGGGATTGGCAGAGGGGGGTGGAGGCCAGTGGAGGGATTGGCAGAGGGGGTGGAGGACACTGAGTGGAGGTCAGTGGAGGGATTGGCAGAGGGGGGTGGAGGCCAGTGGAGGGATTGACAGAGAGGGGTGGAGGACACTGAGTGGAGGCCAGTGGAGGGATTGGCAGAGGGGGGTGGAGGCCAGTGGAGGGATTGGCAGAGAGGGGTGGAGGACACTGAGTGGAGGCCAGTGGAGGGATTGGCAGAGAGGGGTGGAGGACACTGAGTGGAGGCCAGTGGAGGGATTGGCAGAGAGGGGTGGAGGACACTGAATGGAGGCCAGTGGAGGGATTGGCAGAGAGGGGTGGAGGACACTGAATGGAGGCCAGTGGAGGGATTGGCAGAGGGGGGTGGTGGAGATGGAGCGGTTGGAAAGGTGAATGAGTCTGGCAGCCGTGTTCAGGATGGACTGAAGAGGGGATAGCCAGCGGCGAGGCAGGCCAGTGAGGAGGGAGTTGCAGTAGTCGAGTCGTGATATGATGAGGGAGTGGATGAGCTGTTTAGTGGTTTCTGGGGTTAGGAACGTGCGGATTTTGGCGATGTTGCGGAGGTGGAGTCTGCGTGTTGCGGAGGTGGAGTCTGCATGTTGCGGAGGTGGAGTCTGCATGTTGGTGGAGTCTGCATGTTGCGGAGGCGGAGTCTGCATGTTGCGGAGGCGGAGTCTGCATGTTGCGGAGGCGCAGTCTGCATGTTGCGGAGGAGGAGTCTGCATGTTGCGGAGGCGGAGTCTGCATGTTGCGGAGGCGGAGTCTTCATGTTAGTGGAGTCTGCATGTTGCGGAGGCGGAGTCTGCATGTTGCGGGGGCGGAGTCTGCATGTTGCGGGGGCGGAGTCTGCATGTTGCGGGGGCGGAGTCTGCATGTTGCGGAGGCGGAGTCTGCACGAGTTTGTTAGTGATTGGACTTGGGGCTGGAAGGATAGGTTGGAGTCCAGAATGACACCCAGTACTCTGGCCTGCGGGGGGGTTTGATGGTGGCGTTGTTGGATGTGATGGAGAAGTCAGTACAGAATTCCTCTGACTTGTTTTCTAGGAACATACGAGGATTTGATTGGAGGTATACAACCATCAGCCATTGTGGCCCCTGACAGGAGGAGCCAATAAAGCTGGAGGCACTTTACAGGTTTTCTCGTTCAACCAAAAGAATAAACGGCAAAACAAACCGGACCGATCCCGGCACAAGTGATGCTGCTGCTGCAGGGATCTCTCCTGCCGGGACATTCTGAAAGCAGTGACTCCCCACTGACCCCCGACTTCTGGAGGACACACAGCTGTACCAAGGAGCAAAAGTCAGCCTCTCCCTGCTGAGCCGGCCAATCTGCAGTGAATGTGTGCCGGGCTTGAACTCTTGCCGACCACCTAACCGGGAAAATCCGTCATTGGTTGGACGTTTAATGCCGGTATAGCCTATGGCTGCAGCTACACGCCATAACCCCGGGATCATTTTTTCCCTTAGGTGCCTGACTTTCAGATAAAAGCAATCCAAGCAGCAGATTCGCCTCTGGATCACTTTCAGAAGCAGCAGGACGGGTTGAGGGACCGAGGGGTCGAGGGATCGAGGTCCCCCCCGCCCCCCCCTGCTGCTTTCCAGTTGTCGCAGGCTTACCTGGCTGATCAGTGAGCCAAGAAACTGATCCAGTGCTGGCGGCAGCTGGGCATAGAGATGAGTAAATGAATGATGGTCTCCATTCATTTCTATGGCCTAGGAGGACCAGAGCAGCGGCATGACGTCACTTCTGATTTCAGCCAAATTTCAACATTGACATTTTTTTAAATGCAAATGATAACAAAAAACGTTTTTTGATCTTCTCTTGCTTTTGAATGTAGAGGAGAGATTTTGCGGTCTTCTAGAGGCCAGATGTCTACATAAAGAGGACCTGTCATGCGGTATTGTTTTAGCACAAGATGTTTACATTTTTGCATTTACAGTTTTACTTGCGATGAGAGTAAAAGTGATTAAAAAATAAATAAATGGACAATTTAAATAAATGAATAAAATAAATACTAATATAAAAAAATAAATGTAAAGTGCCCCCATCCCCCGTGTTCGCACACACAGTGGTAAACACATACGTAGGTCACACCCACATATGTACATGGTGATCACAACACACACACGTGAGATATCGCCACGAACCGTACCAGTACCGTAGTTTGGTGCCATTCCACGAGCAGGGCATAATTTTAAAGCGTGACGCGTTGGGTATCTACTTACTTGGCGTAACGTCATCTTTCATATTTTACAAACAATTGGAGTATATATTTTATTTTTAAAGGGCGTTTGGAAAAAACTGTGTGACATAAAAAATTGTCATGACCATCATTTTATTCTCTAGGGCCTCTGCTAAAAAATATAAAATTTTGGGGGTTCTAAGCAATTTTCTAAATGACTGATGGTTACTTGTTTATTATTATTATACAGGATTTTATGGCACCAACAGTGTCCTCAGCGCAGTACAATATAACGGGAGACAATACAGCAGCAATACAGTTCAATACAAGAGGGATAGGAGGGGAGATCCTGATCCTGGGAGCTTACAATCTAAGAGGGAGGGGGCTGACCCTGGGAGCTTACAATCTAGGAGGGGGGGGCTAGTGATACAAAAGGTAATAACTGTGGGGGATGGACTGGTAGGAGGAGTAGAAGATTCCAGTATTAGCTGAGGGCAGGATAGGCTTCCCTGAAGAGATCGGTTTTCAGAGATCGCCTAAAAGTGAGCAGAGTAGGCGATAGTCTGATAGATTGGGGTAGGGAGTTCCAGAGGATGGGGTAAGCTCTGGAGAAGTCCTGGAGATGAGCATGGGAGGAGGAAAACAAGGGAGCTAGAGAGCAGGAGGTCTTGGGAGGAGCGGAGAGGATGGTTTGGGTGATATTTGGAGACAAGATTGGTGATGTAATTTGGGGCAGAGTTATAAATGGCTTTATATGTTATTGTCAATGTTTTGAATTTTATCCATTGGGCAATGGGAAGCCAGTGGAGGGATTGGCAGAGAGGGGTGGAGGACACTGAATGGAGGCCAGTGGAGGGATTGGCAGAGAGGGGTAGAGGACACTGAATGGAGGCCAGTGGAGGGATTGGCAGAGAGGGGGTGGAGGACACTGAATGGAGGCCAGTGGAGGGATTGGCAGAAAGGGGTGGAGGACACTGAATGGAGGCCAGTGGAGGGATTGGCAGAGAGGAGTGGAGGACACTGAGTGGAGGCCAGTGGAGGGATTGGCAGAGAGGGGTGGAGGACACTGAATGGAGGGATTGGCAGAGAGGGGTGGAGGACACTGAATGAAGGTCAGTGGAGAGATTGGCAGAGAGGGGTGGAGGACACTGAGTGGAGGCCAGTGGAGGGATTGGCAGAGAGGAGTGGAGGACACTGAGTGGAGGCCAGTGGAGGGATTGGCAGAGAGGGGTGGAGCACACTGAGTGGAGGCCAGTGGAGGGATTGGCAGAGAGGGGTGGAGGACACTGAATGGAGGTCAGTGGAGGGATTGGCAGAGAGGG
>NW_028321503.1:0-2500 GCF_062004578.1 Staurois parvus
AGATAGATGATAGATAGATAGATAATAGATAGATAGATAGATAGATAGATAATAGATAGATAGATAGATAGATAGATAGATAGATAGATAGATAGATAGATAGATAGATAGATAATAGATAGATAGATAGATAGATAGATAATAGATAGATAGATAGATAATAGATAGATAGATAGATAGATAGATAGAGATAGATAGATAGATAGATAGATAGATAGATAGATAGATAGATAGATAGATAGATAGATAGATAGATAGATAGATAGATAGATAGATAATAGATAGATAGATAGATAGATAATAGATAGATAGATAGATAGATAGATAATAGATAGATAGATAGATAGATAGATAGATAGATAATAGATAGATAGATAGATAGATAGATAGATAGATAGATAGATAGATAGATAGATAGATAATAGATAGATAGATAGATAGATAGATAGATAATAGATAGATAGATAATAGATAGATAGATAATAGATAGATAGATAGATAGATAGATAGATAGATAGATAGATAGATAGATAGATAGATAGATAGATAGATAGATAGATAGATAGATAGATAGATAGATAGATAGATAGATAGATAATAGATAGATAGATAGATAGATAGATAGATAGATAGATAGATAGATAGATAGATAGATAGATAGATAGATAGATAGATAGATAATAGATAGATAGATAGATAGATAGATAGATAGATAGATAGATAGATAGATAGATAGATAGATAGATAGATAGATAGATAGATAGATAGATAGATAGATAGATAATAGATAGATAGATAGATAGATAGATAGATAGATAGATAGATAGATAGATAGATAGATAGATAGATAGATAGATAGATAGATAGATAGATAGATAGATAGATAGATAGATAGATAGATAGATAGATAGATAGATATAGATAGATAGATAGATAATAGATAGATGATAGATAATAGATGGATGGATAGATAATAGATAGATAATAGATAGATAGATAATAGATAGATAGATAGATAGATAGATAGATAGATAGATAGATAGATAGATAGATAATAGATAGATAGATAGATAGATAGATAGATGATAGATAGATAGATAGATAGATAGATAGATAGATAGATAGATAGATAGATAGATAGATAGATAGATAGATAATAGATAGATAGATAGATAATAGATAGATAGATAGATAGATAGATAGATAGATAGATAGATAGATAGATAGATAATAGATAGATAGATAGATAGATAGATAGATAGATAATAGATATAGATAGATAGATAGATAGATAGATAGATAGATAGATAGATAGATAGATAGATAGATAATAGATAGATAGATAGATAGATAGATAGATAGATAATAGATAGATAGATAGATAGATAATAGATAGATAGATAGATAGATAGATAGATAGATAGATAATAGATATAGATAGATAATAGATAATAATAGATAGATAGATAGATAGATAATAGATAGATAGATAGATAGATAGATAGATAGATAGATAGATAATAGATAGATAGATAGATAATAGATAATAATAGATAGATAGATAGATAGATAGATAGATAGATAGATAGATAGATAGATAGATAGATAATAGATAGATAGATAGATAGATAGATATAGATAGATAGATAGATAGATAGATAGATAGATAGATAGATAGATAGATAGATAGATAGATAGATAGATAGATAGATAGATAGATAATAGATAGATAGATAGATAGATAGATAGATAGATAGATAGATAGATAGATAATAGATAGATAGATAGATAGATAGATAGATAGATAATAGATAGATAGATGATAGATAGATAGATAGATAATAGATAGATAGATAGATAGATAGATAGATAGATAGATAGATAGATAGATAGATAATAGATAGATAGATAGATAATAGATAGATAGATAGATAGATAGATAGATAGATAGATAGATAGATAGATAGATAGATAGATAGATAGATAGATAGATAGATAGATAGATAGATAGATAATAGATAGATAGATAATAGATAGATAGATAGATAGATAGATAGATAGATAGATAGATAATAGATAATAGATAGATAGATAGATAGATAGATAGATAGATAGATAGATAGATAGATAGATAGATAATAGATAGATAGATAGATAGATAGATAGATAGATAGATAGATAATAGATAGATAGATAGATAGATAGATAGATAGATAGATAGATAATAGATAGATAGATAGATAGATAGATAGATAGATAGATAATAGATAGATAATAGATAGATAGATAGATAGATAGATAGATAGATAGATAGATAGATAATAGATAGATAGATAGATAGATAGATAGATAGATAGATGGATAGATAATAGATTGATTATAGATAATAGATAGATAGATAATAGATAGATATATAGATAGATAGATAATAGATAGATAGATAGATAGATAATAGATGGATAGATAGATAGATAGATAGATAGATAGATAGATAGATAGA
>NW_028321503.1:5000-68359 GCF_062004578.1 Staurois parvus
ATAATAGATAGATAGATAATAGATAGATAGATAATAGATAGATAGATAGATAATAGATAGATAGATAATAGATAATAGATAATAGATAATAGATAATAGATAGATAGATAGATAGATAGATAATAGATAGATAGATAGATAGATAGATAGATAGATAGATAGATAGATAATAGATAATAGATAGATAATAGATAGATAGATAATAGATAGATAGATAATAGATAGATAGATAGATAATAGATAGATAATAGATAGATAGATAGATAATAGATAGATAGATAGATAGATAGATAGATAGATAGATAGATAGATAATAGATTGATTATAGATAATAGATGGATGGATAGATATGTATAGAAGAGTGATGGGTATAGTGGGATGGAAGTATCTATGTACAGAAGGTCTCCCCTGGCGGTGACCCCGGAGGGGCGGTCTGGGATTAGAGGGACTTCTTGCTGTGTCAAGGCTGCCCCCCTCCCTGGTAATACAGCCTTGGGCTGTCCAGGGGGGCCACTTTGTGTATTGATGGGGGTGGGGGGCTGTTTGCTAACAAGTGCTGATTTCCTTCCCTATACAAAGACTGAGCAAATGATCAAAGAAGAAGATCAGAGAGAGGGAGGGGCCCCCATGGAGACAAGTCCAGGGCCACAAAGCTTTAAAATGACTCTCCCCCAACTCCCCCCCCCCTCCTCATACCTGTTACCTGTACCTATGTATCAGTCTTAGTATCTCTGGATGCCGGGTGTCGTTCTCAGTATCTGTCCCCATTCTGTATGTATGGACTCTGCACAGTCCCACCTCTCCTGTTTTGGATGTGGGTGTCGTTCTCAGTATCTGTCCCCATTCTGTATGTATGGACTCTGCACAGTCCCACCTCTCCTGTCCTGGATGTGGGTGTCGTTCTCAGTATCTGTCCCCATTCTGTATGTATGGACTCTGCACAGTCCCACCTCTCCTGTCCTGGATGTGGGTGTCGTTCTCAGTATCTGTCCCATTCTGTATGTATGGACTCTGCACAGTCCCACTTCTCCTGTCCTGGATGCCGGGTGTCATTCTCAGTATCTATATGTATGGACTCTGCACAGTCCCACTTCTCCTGTCCTGGATGCCGGGTGTTGTTCTCAGTATCTGTCCCCATTCTGTATGTATGGACTCTGCACAGTCCCACTTCTCCTGTCCTGGATGCCGGGTGTTGTTCTCAGTATCTGTCCCCATTCTGTATGTATGGACTCTGCACAGTCCCACTTCTCCTGTCCTGGATGCCGGGTGTTGTTCTCAGTATCTGTCCCCATTCTGTATGTATGGACTCTGCACAGTCCCACCTCTCCTGTCCTGGATGCCGGGTGTCGTTCTCAGTATCTGTCCCCATTCTGTATGTATGGACTCTGCACAGTCCCACCTCTCCTGTCCTGGATGTGGGTGTCGTTCTCAGTATCTGTCCCCATTCTGTATGTATGGACTCTGCACAGTCCCACCTCTCCTGTCCTGGATGTGGGTGTAAGGCTCCATGTACACAGGACACTTCTGAACGATGGAAACTGACTGTTGGAAAACGGAGGTTAAAAAAAGTCTGTTTAGCCGCGTTTGCGTTTAGAAGCTTTTTTTACAGATAACCTCCGGAGACCTTCCTAATGCCCAGAATGCTCTGAAAGACAGTAAATAATGAACTATTTCAGACATTTTGAGCGAAATAGAGAGCAGTATGTGTGGAGATTAGCTGTGTTTTTGTTTTTGTGGTGTTTGGATGTTCCGGCTCATTTCTGTGCAGAAATTATTGCAGCCGCGTCTAACACATACAGGTGAAACTCGGAAAATGAGAATATGGTGCAAAAGTCCATTTATTTCAGTGCAGCAACTTAAAAGGTGACACTAATATATGAGACTCATTCCATGCAAAGCAAGATAGTTCCAGCCGTGATTTGTCATCATTGTGATGATTATGGCTTACAGCTCATGAAAACCCCAAATCCACAATCTCAGAAAATGAGAATATTCCATGTAATCAATAAAACACGGATTGTACATAGAACAATATCGCACCTCTGAGAAGTAGAAGCTGCATATGTACTCAGTACTTGGTTGGGGCCCCTTTTGCAGCAATTACTGCCTCAATGCGGCGTGGCATGGAAGCTATCAGCCTGTGGCACTGCTGAGGTGTTATGAAAGACCAGGATGCTTCAATAGCGGCCTTCAGCTCTTCTGCATTGTTCGGTCTCATGTCTCTCATCTTTCTCTTGGCAATGCCCCATAGATTCTCTATGGGGTTCAGGTCAGGCGAGTTTGCTGGCCAATCAAGCACAGTAATCCCACGGTCATTGAACCAGGTTTTGGTGCTTTTGGCAGTGTGGGCGGAGCCAAGTCCTGCTGGAAAATGAAGTCAGCATCCCCATAAAGCTGGTCTGCGGAAGGAAGCATGAAGTGCTCCAAAATCTCCTGGTAGACGGCTGCGGTGACCCTGGACTTAATGAAGCTCAGTGGACCAACACCAGCAGATGACATGGCTCCCCAAATCAACACAGACTGTGGAAACTTCACACTGGACTTCAAGCATCTTGCAGTGTGTGCCCCTCCATTCTTCCTCCATACTCGGGGTCCTTGGGCCTCTCCATTCTTCCTCCATACTCGGGGTCCTTGGGCCTCTCCATTCTTCCTCCATACTCGGGGTCCTTGGCCCTCTCCATTCTTCCTCCATACTCGGGGACCTTGTGCCTCTCCATTCTTCCTCCATACTCGGGGTCCTTGGGCCTCTCCATTCTTCCTCCATACTCGGGGTCCTTGTGCCTCTCCATTCTTTCTCCATACTCGGGGTCCCTGGGCCTCTCCATTCTTCCTCCATACTCGGGGTCCTTGGGCCTCTCCATTCTTCCTCCATACTCGGAGTCCTTGGGCCTCTCCATTCTTCCTCCATACTCGGGGTCCTTGGGCCTCTCCATTCTTCCTCCATACTCGGGGTCCTTGGGCCTCTCCATTCTTCCTCCATACTCGGGGTCCTTGGGCCTCTCCATTCTTCCTCCATACTCGGGGTCCTTGGGCCTCTCCATTCTTCCTCCATACTCGGGGTCCTTGGGCCTCTCCATTCTTCCTCCATACTCGGGGTCCTTGTGCCTCTCCATTCCTCCTCCATACTCGGGGTCCTTGTGCCTCTCCATTCTTCCTCCATACTCGGGGTCCTTGTGCCTCTCCGTTCTTTCTCCATACTCGGGGTCCTTGTGCCTCTCCATTCTTTCTCCATACTTGGGGTCCTTGGGCCTCTCCGTTCTTCCTCCACACTCGGGGTCCTTGGGCCTCTCCATTCTTCCTCCATACTCAGGGTCCTTGGGCCTCTCCGTTCTTCCTCCACACTCGGGGTCCTTGGGCCTCTCCGTTCTTCCTCCATACTCGGGGTCCTTGAGCCTCTCCGTTTTTCCTCCATACTCGGGGTCCTTGGGCCTCTCCGTTCTTCCTCCACACTCGGGGTCCTTGGGCCTCTCCGTTCTTCCTCCATACTCGGGGTCCTTGGGCCTCTCCATTCTTCCTCCATACTCGGGGTCCTTGGGCCTCTCCGTTCTTCCTCCATACTCGGGGTCCTTGGGCCTCTCCATTCTTCCTCCATACTCGGGGTCCTTGTGCCTCTCCATTCTTCCTCCATACTCGGGGTCCTTGTGCCTCTCCATTCTTCCTCCATACTCGGGGTCCTTGGGCCTCTCCATTCTTTCTCCATACTTGGGGTCCTTGGGCCTCTCCGTTCTTCCTCCACACTCGGGGTCCTTGGGCCTCTCCATTCTTCCTCCATACTCGGGGTCCTTGGGCCTCTCCATTCTTCCTCCACACTCGGGGTCCTTGGGCCTCTCCATTCTTCCTCCATACTCGGGGTCCTTGGGCCTCTCCATTCTTCCTCCATACTCTGGGTCCTTGGGCCTCTCCATTCTTCCTCCATACTCGGGGTCCTTGGGCCTCTCCATTCTTTCTCCATACTCGGGGTTCTTGTGCCTCTCCGTTCTTCCTCCACACTCGGGGTCCTTGGGCCTCTCCATTCTTTCTCCATACTCGGGGTTCTTGGGCCTCTCCATTCTTCCTCCATACTCGGGGTCCTTGGTTTCCAAATGAGATGCAAAATTTGCTATCAGAAAAGAGGACTTTGGACCACTGAGGACAGACCAGGTCTGTTTTTCTTTAGCCCAGGTAAGACGCTTCTGATGTTGTTTGTTGTTCAGGAGCGGCTTGACAAGAGGAATACGACATTTGAAGCCCATGTCCAGGATCCGTCTGTGTGTGGTGGCTCTTGATACACTGACTCCAGCCTCAGTCCACTCCTTGTGAAAGTCCCCAACACTTTTGAATGGCCTTTTCCTGACAATCCTCTCCATGCTGCGGTCATCCCTGCTGCTTGTGCACCTTTTTCTTCCACACTTTTCCCTCCCACATAACTTTCTATTAATGTGCTTTGATACAGCACTTTGGGAACATCCAACTTCTTCTGCAATTACCTTTTGAGGCTTTCCCTCCTTATGGAGGGTGTCAGTGATGGTGTCAGGTCAGCAGTCTTTCCCATGATTGTGATTCCTACTGAACCAGACTGAGAAACCATTTAAAGGCTCAGGAACCCTTTGCAGGTGTTATGGCTGAATGAGCTGATTAGAGTGGGACACTTTGAGCCGAGATTATTCCACCTTTTCCCAATATTCTCATTTTCTGAGATTGTGGATTTGGGGTTTTCATGAGCTGTAAGCCATAATCATCACAATGATGACAAATCACGGCTGGAACTATCTTGCTTTGCATGGAATGAGTCTCATATATTAGTGTCACCTTTTAAGTTGCTGCACTGAAATCAATCAACTTCTGCACCAGATTCTCATTTTTTGAGTTTCACCTGTATATGAGCCCTAATACCCAGAGGGTTGGAGGACTGTAGTGGAGGATTGGAGGACTGTAGCGGGGGATTGGAGGACTGTAGCGGAGGATTGGAGGACTGTAGCGGGGGATTGGAGGACTGTATGGGAGGATTGGAGGACTGTAGCGGTGGATTGGAGGACTGTAGTGGGGGGTTGGAGGACTGTAGCGGAGGATTGGAGGACTGTAGCGGAGGATTGGTGGACTGTAGCGGGGGATTGGAGGACTGTAGCGGGGGATTGGAGGACTGTAGCGGAGGATTGGAGGACTGTAGCGGAGGATTGGAGGACTGTAGCGGAGGATTGGAGGACTGTAGCGGGGGATTGGAGGACTGTATGGGAGGATTGGAGGACTGTAGCGGTGGATTGGAGGACTGTAGTGGGGGGTTGGAGGACTGTAGCGGAGGATTGGAGGACTGTAGCGGAGGATTGGTGGACTGTAGCGGGGGATTGGAGGACTGTAGCGGGGGATTGGAGGACTGTAGCGGAGGATTGGAGGACTGTAGCGGAGGATTGGAGGACTGTAGCGGAGGATTGGTGGACTGTAGTGGAGGACTGGAGGACTGTAACAGAGGATTGGAGGACTGTAGGGGAGAATGGGAGGACTGTAGCGGAGTATTAGAGGATTGTAGCGGTGGATTGGAGGACTGTAGTGGGGGATTGGAGGACTGTAGCGGGGGATTGGAGGACTGTAGCGGGGTATTGGAGGACTGTAGCGGGGTATTGGAGGACTGTAGCGGGGGATTGGAGGACTGTAGCGGAGGATTGGAGGATTGTAGCGGGGGATTGGAGGACTGTAGCGGGGGATTGGAGGACTGTAGGGGAGGATTAGAGGACTGTAGTGGGGGATTGGAGGACTGTAGCGGGGGATTGGAGGACTGTAGTGGGGGATTGGAGGACTGTAGGGGAGGATTGGAGGACTGTAGCGGTGGATTGGAGGACTGTAGCGGGGGGTTGGAGGACTGTAGCGGAGGATTGGAGGACTGTAGCGGAGGATTGGTGGACTGTAGCGGGGGATTGGTGGACTGTAGCGGGGGATTGGAGGACTGTAGCGGGGGATTGGAGGACTGTAGCGGGGGATTGGAGGACTGTAGCGGAGGATTGGAGGATTGTAGCGGGGGATTGGAGGACTGTAGCGGGGGATTGGAGGACTGTAGGGGAGGATTAGAGGACTGTAGCGGGGGATTGGAGGACTGTAGCGGGGGATTGGAGGACTGTAGGGGAGGATTAGAGGACTGTAGTGGGGGATTGGAGGACTGTAGCGGGGGATTGGAGGACTGTAGCGGGGGATTGGAGGACTGTAGCGGTGTCCCCTGACTCTGAATCCTCTACAGGAGGAGATGTGGTCACCTGGTCATCCTCCCTGTCTATGAGCATAAGATGGGGGAGGGGCAGACCTTGTTCTCTGTGGAGGTCATAAATGGTTTAAATCAGATTTTCGACACTTTCCATCCGAGCAGTCAGAGAATATCCGAACACATTCCATGGCCATGATACAATGTATCACCGGGGAGGGGGGTCTATTATGTCTGCAGCCAGGCATGAAATTCATTATCTCATCCCTCTCCTCTATGGCTGTGCAATGTCAGCTTCAGTATTCCTCGGTATATCTGTCGTCCTCCTCCGCCATCCGTCCATCCGTCCGTCCGTCCGTCCGTCCATCCGTCCATCCATCCATCCGTCCATCCGTCCGTCCGTCCGTCCGTCTGTCCATCCATCCATCCATCCCTTCTACACATTCTATCTATCTAGATCTAGGCTTCCCCAGGCACCGCGGCGTACTTATATGTCGCGGTGCTCATGCGCACTGGCACACCCCTGGGACACACAGCGGTGCGATCCCGTGACCGCTGAGTTCGGTGGACACCACGGATCACAGCGCTCGGTACCCTTCTGCTGTGAGCGGGCGGGGTATCATGTGATCGCTATGACCAATCATAGCGATCACATGAGAACACGTAAAAAAAAAACCCGTCATGAATGTCTTTTAGTCACGACAGCTTGCTTACTATTGTGATGCTGTGATTAACCCACAGCTATCACATGGTACAGGGTGCTGTGATTGGCCCAGGTACCATGTGATAGCTATGGGTCAATCTGGCAAACCCCTGGGGTGCACAGCGGTGTGATCACATGACTGCTGAGTTCGGTGGACACCACGGATCACAGCGCTCGGTACCCTGCTGCTGTGAGCGGGTGGGGTATCATGTGATCGCTATGACCAATCATAGCGATCACATGATAACACGTAAAAAAAAAGTCATGAATGTCTTTTAGTCATGAGAGCTTGCTTACTATTGTGATGCTGTGATTAACCCACAGCTATCACATGGTACAGGGTGCTGTGATTGGCCCAGGCACCACGTGATAGCTGTGGGTCAATTGCGGTATCACAAGTTGTCACGACTGAAAGTCATTTTGCTTACATGTTATCCTGTGATCACTACGATTGGTCGTCATCATAGCAGCCGGGTATCAGACACTGTTATCCCCTGCGTTCACCTGATCACAGGAACCTGGGCCTATCACAGCATTCTGTACCATGTGATTAGCTGTAGCCAATCACAGCATCACAATAGTGAGCAAGCTGTGGTGAGTGAAAGCCATTCATGAGAGTTAAAACAATTGCTGATAACAGTGATCATCCCTGTTCACAGCAATCACAGTGTACAGAAAACCCTCATCACCCCCCAGAGTAGTACAGTCTCTATGGTGTCTCTATGGAGTCTCTATGGTGTCTCTATGGTGTCTCTATGGAGTCTCTATGGTGACACTGCACTACTCTGGTGACAGGATGTGAAAAACAAATGTTAAAAAAACCAAACTGGAGTCAATGTCCCCGATTATTGTCACACCGATCACATGATGGCGCTGCACCGCACTGGAGACCGGATGTCAACAATAAATATAACTTCAAAAAATATACCATCTTACCAAATACCGCGGACTGTCTACTTCCAAAAGGGGTCATTTGGGGGGATTTGTACCATCCTGACATTTGGGGGGGATTTGTACCGTCCTGACATTTGGGGGGATTTGTACTGTCCTGACATTGGGGGGGATTTGTACCATCCTGACATTGGGGGGGATTTGTACCGTCCTGACATTGGGGGGGATTTGTACTGTCCTGACATTTGGGGGGGATATGTACCATCCTGACATTTGGGGGGATTTATACCGTCCTGACATTTGGGGATTTGTACCGTCCTGACATTTGGGGGGATTTGTACCGTCCTGACATTTTGGGGGGATCTGTACCGTCCTGACATTTGGGGGGATTTGTACCGTCCTGACATTTGGGGGGATTTGTACTGTCCTGACATTTGGGGGGGATTTGTACCGTCCTGACATTTTGGGGGGATCTGTACCGTCCTGACATTTGGGGGGATTTGTACTGTCCTGACATTTTGGGGGGATCTGTACTGTCCTGACATTTTGGGGGGATTTGTACCGTCCCGACATTTGGGGGGGATTTGTACCGTCCCGACATTTGGGGGGATTTGTACCGTCCTGACATTTGGGGGGATTTGTACCGTCCTGACATTTGGGGGGATTTGTACCGTCCTGACATTTGGGGGGGATTTGTACCGTCCTGACATTTTGGGGGGATCTGTACCGTCCTGACATTTGGGGGGATTTGTACCATCCTGACATTTGGGGGAGATTTGTACCGTCCTGACATTTGGGGGGATTTGTACCGTCCTGACATTTGGGGGGATTTGTACCGTCCTGACATTTGGGGGGATTTGTACCATCCTGACATTTGGGGGGATTTGTACCATCCTGACATTTGGGGGGATTTGTACCGTCCTGAGATTTTTGGGCTTTAAGAAATGAGATGGGCCGTCAGTACATCAAGATTGATCGATTTTCAGATTTATATCTCATAGCTTGTAGACTCCATAACTTTCACACACAGGGCAGATCTAGGAGGGTGCTGGGGTGGGCTGCCCCCCCCCCCCCCAGAATTTGGTAATGCCCCTTCAGTTCTCAGTGCATCCACTGAAAGCCAATATAACGAGAAACTCTGATGGTGACATCTGATGTAAGGGTCCATTCTGATGGGGTAATTGATATCAATATATTTAAGGGGGGCTCTGATGGGGACCCTGATGTAAGGGGGTGCTCTGATGGGGACCCTGATGTAAGGGGGTGCTCTGATGGGGATCCTGATGTAAGGGGGTGCTCTGATAGGAACCCTGATGTAAGGGGGTGCTCTGATGGGGACCCTGATGTAAGGGGGTACTCTGATGAGGCCCCTGATGTAAGGGGGTGCTCTGATGGGGACCCTGATGTAAGGGGGTACTCTGATGAGGCCCCTGATGTAAGGGGGTACTCTGATGGGGACCCTGATGTAAGGGGGTACTCTGATGGGGACCCTGATGTAAGGGGGCACTCTGATGGGGACCCTGATGTAAGGGGGTACTCTGATGGGGACCCTGATGTAAGGGGGCACTCTGATGGGGACCCTGATGTAAGGGGGCACTCTGATGGGGAAATCTGATGTAAGGCGAAATTTGACATAAGGGGGCACTCTGAAGAAGATACTTAATGTAAGGGGGCACTCTGATAGGACCTTGATGTAAAGGGGGACTCTAATAAGGACTCCTGATGTAAGGGGGCACTCTGATGGGGATTCTGATGTAAGGGGGCAAAGGTCCTTTTTAACCACCCTTATCTAAAACAGCCGAATCCATACCAGTGTTTCCCAGCTTGTGACTCTGTGTGACAGACTGTCAGGGACTTACGCACAGTGCTGACATTACGCCCCCCCCCCCCCGACTCTTTTCCCTGCACCCCCAGATGTGATACGCTAGATCCGGCTCTGTTCACACAAGTCATACACACTGATTTGGGTTGTTTGTTTTATCTCAGCGGGGACGCAGATCCGGCACCTCCAGCACTGACTGTACATCATGGCAAGGGGTGTGCCGCCTGCTGGGGGGTCTATTGTCACTGGTGGGAATGTTTATGTATGAGGGTCTATTATTGCTGCTGGGGGTCTGTTACTTCGGGGGGTCTGTTGCTGCGGGGGGGGGTCTTGTGTTGCTGTTAGGGGTCTTCTGTTAGGGGGGAGGTGGCTGGCTGCTGGAGGGTCTATTGATGCTGGCTGCCGTGAGATCTGTTGCTGCTGCTGGGGCAGTCTAATGTTGCCCGGGGTGGACCTTTTGAACTTTTTTACAAAATGTTTGTTTTTTTTGTTTACATATTAAAAAATATGTGTGAAAAAAACAATGACATACATTTAATTTGGGTACAGCGTTCACCTACCTGTCCATCCATCCATCCATCCATCCATCCATCCCACCTTCCCCCTATTCATCCATCTTTCCATGCATCCATCCATCCTTCTACCCACCTGTCTGTCCATCCAACCTTCCACCTATTCATCCATCCATCCATCCATCTATTCTTCTTTCTACATACCTGTCCATCCATCCATCCATCCCACATTCCCCCTATTATTCCATCCATCCTTCTACCTATCTGTCCATCCATCCATCAATCCATCCATCCATCCATCCCACCTTCCCCCTATTCATCCATCCATCCATCCTTCTACCTACCTTTCCATCCATCCATCCCACCTTCCCCCTATTTATCTATCCATCCATTCATCCATCTTTCTACTCACCTGTCCATCCATCCATCCCACCTTCCCCCTATTCATCCATCCATCCATCCATCCTTCTACCTACCTTTCCATCCATCCATCCATCCATCCATCCCACCTTCCCCCTATTTATCTATCCATCCATTCATCCATCTTTCTACCCACCTGTCCATCCATCCATCCCACCTTCCCCCTATTTATCTATCCATCCATTCTTCTACCTACCCGTCCATCCATCTATCCATCCCACCTTCCCCCTATTCATCCATCCATCCATCCTTCTACCTACCTTTCCATCCATCCATCCATCCCACCTTCCCCCTATTCATCCATCCATCCATCCATCCTTCTACCTACCTTTCCATCCATCCATTCATCCATCCATCCATCCCACCTTCCCCCTATTTATCTATCCATCCATTCATCCATCTTTCTACCCACCTGTCCATCCATCCATCCCGCCGTCCCCCTATTCATCCATCCATTTATCCTTCTACCTACCTGTCCATCCATCCCACCTTCCCCTTATCCATCGATCCATCCATCCATGCATACAGTGCATATAGGGTCACAGTGTTGTCACCTGATAACAGGAAGTGCCTAAACAAGGACTTTCATGGCAGAATCTGTGGGGATTATTTTAATGAAAGCCACAGAATGAATATGTTACAGACTATACAGTCCATATATTGTCCCTGCGGACAAGACACACCGCATGAAGGAGAACACGGTACGCGGGATGAAGAAGAACGCGGGATGAAGAAGAACGCGGGATGAAGAAGAACACGGGAAGAAGGATGAAGAAAAGGGGATGAAGAAGACTGTGGGACAAAGGAGAACACAGGATGCAGGATGAAGAAGAATGCAGGAAGCGGGATGAAGAAGACCGTGGGACGAAGGAGAACACGGGATGCAGGATAAAGAAGAATGCTGGACGAAGAGGAACATGGGATGAAGAAGAACGCGGGATGAAGAAGAACGCGGGATGAAGAAGAACACGGGAAGAAGGATGAAGAAAAGGGGATGAAGAAGAATGTGGGACAAAGAAAATCGTGGGATGCGGGATGAAGAAGAATGCGGGACAAAGGAGAACACGGGACAAAGGAGAACGCGGGACAAAGGAGAACGCGGGACAAAGGAGAACGTGGGATGTAGTCGAACGCGGGACGAAGAAGAACGCGGGATGAAGGAGAACGCGGGACAAAGAATAACGCGGGACTAAGAAGAACACGGGACAAAGGAGAATGCGGGACGTAGGAGAACATGGGATGAAGAAGAACGTGGGATGAAGGAGAACGCAGGATGAAGGAGAACACAGGATGAAGAAGATTGCGGGACGAAGGAGAATGCGGAATGAAGAAGAACATGGGACAAAGAAAATCGTGGGATGCGGGATGAAGAAGAATGCGGGACAAGGAGAATGTGGGACGAAGGAGAATGTGGGACGAAGGAGAACGTGAGACGAAGGAGAATGCGGGACGAAGGAGAACGCGAGACGAAGGAGAACGCGGGACGAAGGAGAACGCGGGACGAAGGAGAACGCGGGACGAAGGAGAACGCGGGATGAAGGAGAATGTGGGATGAAGAAGGTTTTTTCCGTAAGAGAAATTGTGAACCTTTTACGAGGATCGGTGTCGCTGGTTCATTCGCAGACGGCGGATTCCTGGAACCAATCCAGTTTTATTGTCCTCGGCGCTGAATCATTGCGTGTTACCAGCGGGCGCCCGAGGCTGTTCCACGCCGGCGATGAGATCATGTAGACAAGAACCAACGATGCCAGATCCTGTCACTGCGCTGAGATCATCCCCAATCATTGTTGTTATAAAGTCTGAGAGCGGGAAGAGCCAATCCCATCCGACTGTACCAGAGGAGCTGACACTCTAATGTCCCCTCCCCCACAGTCCTATCAGTCTCTGTACCAGAGGAGCTTACACTCTAATGTCCCCTCCCCCACAGTCCTATCAGTCTCTGTACCAGAGGAGCTGACACTCTAATGTCCCCTCCCCCGCAGTCACATCAGTCTCTGTACCAGAGGAGCTGACACTCTAATGTCCCCTCCCCCGTAGTCCCATCCGACTGTACCAGAGGAGCTGACACTCTAATGTCCCCTCCCCCGTAGTCCCATCCGACTGTACCAGAGGAGCTGACACTCTAATGTCCCCTTCCCCACAGTCCCATCCGACTGTACCAGAGGAGCTGACACTCTAATGTCCCCTCCCCCGTAGTCCCATCCGACTGTACCAGAGGAGCTGACACTCTAATGTCCCCTCCCCCACAGTCACATCAGTCTCTGTACCAGAGGAGCTGACACTCTAATGTCCCCTCCCCCACAGTCCCATCCGACTGTACCAGAGGAGCTGACACTCTAATGTCCCCTCCCCCACAGTCACATCAGTCTCTGTACCAGAGGAGCTTACGCTCTAATGACCCCTCCCCCACAGTCCCATCAGTCTCTGTACCAGAGGAGCTTACACTCTAATGTCCCCTCCCCCGCAGTCCCATCAGTCTCTGTACCAGAGGAGCTGACACTCTAATGTCCCCTCCCCCACAGTCCCATCAGTCTCTGTACAGAGGAGCTTACGCTCTAATGTCCCCTCCCCCGCAGTCCCATCAGTCTCTGTACCAGAGGAGCTTACACTCTAATGTCCCCTCCCCCACAGTCCCATCAGTCTCTGTACAGAGGAGCTTACGCTCTAATGTCCCCTCCCCCGCAGTCACATCAGTCTCTGTACCAGAGGAGCTTACACTCTAATGCCCCTTCCCCCACAGTCCCATCAGTCTCTGTACCAGAGGAGCTTACGCTCTAATGTCCCCTCCCCCGCAGTCACATCAGTCTCTGTACCAGAGGAGCTTACGCTCTAATGTCCCCTCCCCCGCAGTCACACACTATTATACATTTATATATCTCTGCCATATGCTGCAGCGTTGATGGGGGAGGTGTATTGTAGATCCCTATGGTGGGGGTGTATTGTAGACCCCTATGGTGGGGGTGTTTTGTAGATCCAAGTGATGGGGGTGTATTGTAGATCCCTATGGTGGGGGTGTATCGTAGATCTGTATGGTGGAGGTGTATTGTAGATCTGTATTTGGGATGGAGAGGGTTAAAGGGTGCTGAGACATTGAGAGGGGTCTTGGATGGGTTGGGGGGGGGGGGTCTCGGTGTGTCTCCCTCTCCAGCTCTCTCCTGGGCTCTGGTTGGGTTGCAGCCAATAGCAGACATCCTTCCCTGTGTATAGGGGGGGGGGGGGGGGCGCTGTCTCTGGATTATCTCTCCCTCTGCAGGACTCTAGCTATGTTTAGCTGAGAGGCCACAAATCCTCCCCCCCCCCCCACCATGAGGGAAGATTTACAGGGGGGGGGGCACCCCACAGCCTCCCCACTTTGAAGAGCTCAGAGACTCTGTGTGATCTCACCGCTGACAACTGTGTGACACAATTTACAGGTAGTTGTCAGACTGGGGGGGAGGGGGGGCAGTGATGGGGTGCGATTCCTGCAGATGAGAAGTTCAATATCGAGTTCATTTCCAGCTTCCAGCTGTACGACCCTCAAGAGCCAGCCGGCCGCCCGCCCGGGGAATCCTCCGAGAGAGCCGGCCCGGGGAATCCTCCGAGAGAGCCGGCCCGGGGAATCCTCCGAGAGAGCCGGCCCGGGGAATCCTCCGAGAGAGCCGGCCCGGGGAATCCTCCGAGAGAGCCGGCCCGGGGAATCCTCCGAGAGAGCCGGCCCGGGGAATCCTCCGAGAGAGCCGGAAGGGGAATCCTCCGAGAGAGCCGGCCCGGGGAATCCTCCGAGAGAGCCGGCCCGGGGAATCCTCCGAGAGAGCCGGCCCGGGGAATCCTCCGAGAGAGCCGGCCCGGGGAATCCTCCGAGAGAGCCGGCCCGGGGAATCCTCCGAGAGAGCCGGCCCGGGGAATCCTCCGAGAGAGCCGGCCCGGGGAATCCTCCGAGAGAGCCGGAAGGGGAATCCTCCGAGAGAGCCGGCCCGGGGAATCCTCCGAGAGAGCCGGCCCGGGGAATCCTCCGAGAGAGCCGGCCCGGGGAATCCTCCGAGAGAGCCGGCCCGGGGAATCCTCCGAGAGAGCCGGACTGGGAATCCTCAGAGAGAGCCGGACTGGGAATCCTCAGAGAGAGCCGGACGGGGAATCCTCAGAGAGAGCCGGACGGGGAATCCTCAGAGAGAGCCGGACGGGGAATCCTCCGAGAGAGCCGGACTAGGAATCCTCCGAGAGAGCCGGACGGGGAATCCTCAGAGAGAGCCGGACGGGGAATCCTCAGAGAGAGCCGGACGGGGAATCCTCAGAGAGAGCCGGAAGGGGAATCCTCCGAGAGAGCCGGAAGGGGAATCCTCCGAGAGAGGCGGACGGGGAATCCTCCGAGAGAGTCGGACGGGGAATCCTCCGAGAGAGCCGGACGGGGAATCCTCCGAGAGAGCCGGAAGGGGAATCCTCAGAGAGAGCCGGACGGGGAATCCTCCCAGAGAGCCGGCCCGGGGAATCCTCCGAGAGAGCCGGACGGGGAACTTTCCCTGCACAGAGAGATCTACATTGTGCGTAACAAACCCAGATACTACCTTGGAAAAGTGTCAGTGACACCATAACTGTGCTGTACACGGCCTGTGCAGAGAGGAGAGCTGCGATAGGATACCCAGCAGGCTCCACCCATTACAGGACGGGGGGCGGAGAAAAGACCATCATGATCTGTACCAGAGGAGCTTACGCTCTAATGTCCCCTCCCCCACAGTCACATCAGTCTCTGCACCAGAGGAGCTTACACTCTAATGTCCCCTCCCCCACAGTCCCATCAGTCTCTGTACCAGAGGAGCTTACGCTCTAATGTCCCCTCCCCCACAGTCCCATCAGTCTCTGTACCAGAGGAGCTTACACTCTAATGTCCCCTCCCCCACAGTTACATCAGTCTCTGTACCAGAGGAGCTTACACTCTAATGTCCCCTCCCCCACAGTCACATCAGTCTGTACCAGAGGAGCTTACACTCTAATGTCCCCTCCCCCACAGTCACACACTATTATTATACATGTATGTAGCTCTGACATATACGTGGCGCTGTACAGAGATCACTGAGCTGGTGTCATCACGGGTGGAGTGCCCCTTTAAGTCGGCGTTTGGCTCCTTTGTCGGTGAAATGCGTTGGGGGGGCGGGAGAAGCGCACATCTGTTTGCACTCGGCAGCGTTTTGCGGCCTTATGAGAACCATTCGGGGGGGGGGGGGGCGGATGTTCCGTGCGACTGTCCCATTGTTCCGGCAGCAGGAGGCGAGGAAGACACCGCCGAATGCGGCTCTGCCAGGATTTCACAAGAGGGGGGCGGGGGGGGGGGGGTTACGCGAGGACAGACGCACGCCAGACAATTCCGCGTCTCATCACCTGGGCTGGCGGCGAGTCAGGCGACGAGGGAACCCGGCCATGTAATTTGTTCGAGGCGCAGAGCGACGAGCTGCGAAAAATCATGGAGAACGATCAGCTGATCACATCGAACGTAAGCGAAGATCTCATCTCCGTCACCAGAAGCTCATCGAAGGTTAAACAATGTTACTTTCAATCCTTTGCGATCGGTTTTTTTTTTTTTTCGTTTTTCTGCTACGTGAAGTATAATCCCTGGTTCCCTTGTTCAGGCACTTCCTGTTATGGGGTGACAACGCTCTGTCCCTGTCCTCGAATTGCGCTCCTGCGTTGTCACCGTGTCACATGGGCTTCCGATGGAGACTACAAGTGCCCATTTCAACAGACATGGCCCACTGTTGTCCCTGGTGATCCTGCCATTAAGGTCCATGTGTAGGCACTTCCTGTTATGGGGTGACAACGCTCTGTTCCTGCTCCGTTTGTGGCTCTGTGTTGTCACCCTGTCACATGGTGCTCATTTCAACATGTTGCACAGGCCTGGTCCACTGTTGTCTCTGGTGATCCTGCCATTAAGGTCCTTGTGTAGACACTTCCTGTTTTGGGCTGACAACGCTCTGTCCCTGTCTCCAAATTGTGCTCCTGTGTTGTCACCGTGTCACATGGGCTTCCGATAGAGACTACAAGTGCCCATTTCAACAGACATGGCCCACTGTTGTCCCTGGTGATGCAGCCATTAAGGTCCTTGTGTAGGCACTTCCTGTTATGGGGTGACAACGTTTTGTACTTGTCCCCGATTGTGGCCCTGTGTTGTCACCCTGTCACATGGTGCTCATTTCAATACATGTTGCACAGGCCTGGTCCACTGTTGTCTCTGGTGATCCTGCCATTAAGGTCCTTGTGTAGGCACTTCCTGTTATGGGGTGACAACGTTCTGTCCTTGTCCCCGATTGTGGCCCTGTGTTGTCACCCTGTCACATGGTGCTCATTTCAATACATGTTGCACAGGCCTGGTCCACTGTTGTCCCTGGTGATCCTGCCATTAAGGTCCTTGTGTAGGCACTTCCTGTTATGGGGTGACAACGTTCTGTCCTTGTCCCCGATTGTGGCCCTGTGTTGTCACCCTGTCACATGGTATGTAGGTACTTTCTGTTATAGGGTGACAACACCTTTCCCTGTCACCTAATTGTGCTTCTGCGTTGTCACCCATGTTTCTGATGGAGTCTACAAGCAGCCATTTCAACTTCACATTGCACAGGCATGGTCCACTTCTGTCCCTGGTGATCCTACCATTAAGGTCCTTATGTAGGCACTTCCTGTTATAGGGTGACACTACCTTGTCCCTGTCTCCTAATCGTGCTTCTGTGTTGTCACCCTGTTACACGGCCTTTTGATGGAGACTACAGGTGCCCATTTTGACACACATTGCACAGGAATGGTCCACTGTTGTCCTTAGTGATTTTTCCATTTAGGTTCATGTTCAGGCATTTCCTCTTATAAGGTGACAACGCTCTGTCCCTGTCCCCACTTGTGCCTCTGTGTTGTCACCCTGTCACATGGGCTTACCATGAAGACTACAAGTGCCCATTTCAGCCCATATTACACAGACATGATCCACAGTTGTCCCTGGTGATCCTGTCATTGGGGTCCTTCAGTAGGTACTTTCTGCTATAGGGTGACAACACCTTTTCCCTGTCTCCTAGTTATGCTCCTGCGTTGTCATCCTGCTGCATAGGTTTCTGATGGAGACTATGAGCGACCTTTTCAACTTCAACACACAATACACAGGAATGGTCCGCTGTTGTCCCTGGTGATTCTGCCAATAAGGTCCATGTTTGGGCACTTCCTGGTATAAGGTGACAACGCTCTGTCCCTGTCTGTGAATTGTGCTTCTGTGTTGTCACCCTGTCACAGCGCCTTCTGATGAGGACTACAAGTGCCCATTTCAACACACATTGCACAGACATTGCACCTGTTGTCCCTGGTGACCCTGTTATTATGGTCCTTGTGTTGACACTTCCTGTTATGGGGTGACAACGCTCTGTCCCTGTCCCCGATTGTGACTCTGTGTTGTCACCCTGTCACATGGTATGTAGGCACTTTCTGTTATAGGGTGACAACACCTTTTCCCGTCACCAGCCAGGTTTCTGAGGGACTCAGAAATCGGCCTTTTCAACTTCAACACTCAGGCCTGGTCCACTGTCCTCTCTGGTGATCCTGCCATTAAGGTCCTCATGTAGGCACTTCCTGTTATAAGGTGACACCACCTTGTCCCTGTCTCCTAATTGTGCTCCTGCGTTGTCACCCAGGTTTCTGAGGGACTCTACAAGCGGCCGTTTCAACTTCAACACGCATTACACAGGTATGGTCCACTGGTGTGCATGGTGATCCTGCCATTAAGGGCACTTCCTGTTAAAGGGTGACAACGCTCTGTCCCTGTATCCTAATCGTGCGTCTGTGTTGTCACCTTGTCACACGAGCTTCTGAAGGGGGCTACAAGTGGCCGTTTCAACCCACATTACACAGATATCACCCGCTGTTGTCACCATCAGGAGACCCGCCCTGAGAAATCTCCCGCAACTATCGCCGTGGTGGGCAGGAAGTGGCTGCAAAGAGGCGTCAGGAGATCAGCTGCGTGGGGACGCAACAAAGAAGGGAATATAGAGAGAGAAAAATATATATAATAGAATGATAATTGTTTCCAAGTCACGTGACGCAGCACACCGCAACCCTTCACAAATCACGCAGGCGGCATTTTCGGCAGTGCAGTACAGTGCACAGCGCGGCGATAACGTGACGCAACGTGGCTGCGCCGAGGAGGTGCGTCTTCATGAAGAAATGTTGCGGTCCTGGAAGTCCTGATACAGAGAACATCCCAGGTGGCGGGTTACCGCCTTCAGGTTACATGACACCCATCTGTGAATAGACGCTACATTGTATCCGAGTTGTGATGGATGTGTGCCTGGGGGGGAGGATGGAAATCACAGACAGGGAAGGGGGGGGGATGGAAATCATAGAGGGGGGGGGGGGGCGCTTCCTGTACTGAATGATGAAACCCGAGCCGGCCTGTCCTCTAACTGTCACTGAACTGTCATAAAACACAATGACACCATCCAGTGACACCCACAGATCATACCATCTCACGGGGCTCATCCGTACGGAACATTCCATGTCTGTGCTATGCAGGCGGTGTGAAGGGGATACTCTGTGCATACAATGTATCATCCGTACAATGTATCCCCTCCATACAATGTATCCTCGTCATACAATGTATCATCCGTACAATGTATCCCCTCCATACAATGTATCATCCGTACAATGTATCCCCTCCATACAATGTATCATCCGTACAATGTATCCCCTCCATACAATGTATCATCCGTACAATGTATCCCCTCCATACAATGTATCATCCGTACAATGTATCCCCTCCATACAATGTATCCTTCAAACAATGTATCCCCTTCACACAATGTATCCCCTTCATACAATGTATCCCCTTCACACAATGTATCCCCTTCATACAATGTATCCCCTTCAAACAATGTATCCCCTTCACACAATGTATCCCCTTCATACAATGTATCCCCTTCAAACAATGTATCCTTCAAACAATGTATCCCCTTCAAACAATGTATCCTTCAAACAATGTATCCCCTTCAAACAATGTATCCTTCAAACAATGTATCCTTCAAACAATGTATCCCCTTCACACAATGTATCCCCTTCACACGATGTATCCCCTTCACACGATGTATCCCCTTCACACGATGTATCCCCTTCACACAATGTATCATCTTCACACAATGTATCCCCTTCACACGATGTATCCCCTTCACACGATGTATCCCCTTCACACAATGTATCATCTTCACACAATGTATCCTCTTCACACAATGTATCCCCTTCAAACAATGTATCCTTCAAACAATGTATCCCCTTCAAACAATGTATCCCCTTCAAACAATGTATCCTTCAAACAATGTATCCCCTTCAAACAATGTATCCCCTTCACACAATGTATCCCCTTCACACAATGTATCCCCTTCACACAATGTATCCTTCACACAATGTATCCTCTTCACACAATGTATCCCCTTCATACAATGTATCCCCTTCACACAATGTATCCCCTTCACACAATGTATCCTCTTCACACAATGTATCCCCTTCACACAATGTATCCCCTTCACACAATGTATCCCCTTCACACAATGTATCCTTCACACAATGTATCCCCTTCACACAATGTATCCCCTTCACACAATGTATCCTTCACACAATGTATCCTCTTCACACAATGTATCCCCTTCATACAATGTATCCCCTTCACACAATGTATCCTCTTCACACAATGTATCCCCTTCACACAATGTATCCCCTTCACACAATGTATCCCCTTCACACAATGTATCCCCTTCATACAATGTATCCCCTCCATACAATGTATCCCCTTCACACAATGTATCCCCTCCATACAATGTATCCCCTTCACACAATGTATCCCCTTCACACAATGTATCCCCTTCATACAATGTATCCCCTTCATACAATGTATCCCCTTCACACAATGTATCCCCTCCATACAATGTATCCCCTTCACACAATGTATCCCCTCCATACAATGTATCCCCTTCACACAATGTATCCCCTCCATACAATGTATCCTCTTCACACGATGTATCCTCTTCACACAATGTATCCTCTTCACACGATGTATCCTCTTCACACGATGTATCCTCTTCACACAATGTATCCTCTTCACACAATGTATCCCCTTCACACAATGTATCCCCTTCACACAATGTATCCCCTTCACACAATGTATCCTCTTCACACAATGTATCCTCTTCACACAATGTATCCCCTTCATACAATGTATCCCCTTCACACAATGTATCCCCTTCAATTCTATTCAGTTATAGTCTTTCTATTTTATTGTATTTTTTCTGTTCTATTCCCTTTTTTTCTATTCTGTTTTATTCTATTCTTTTTGAAATTTGGATTTTGGAAGACAGCTATATTCTATTCTATTTTTTTTATTCTATTAGGTTATAGTTTTTCTATTTAATTCTATTCTATTTTATAGCTTTTTTTCTTATTCTTTTTCTTTTATTTTCTACTCTATTCAGTTATAGTCTTTCTATTTTATTCTATTTTTTCTATTTTATTCCCTTTTTTTCAATTCTGTTTATTCTATTCTTTTCAAAATTTGAATTTCGGAAGACAGCTATATTCTATTCTATTTTTTTCTATTCTATTCAGTTATATTCTTTCTATTTTACTCTTTCATTCTTTTCTATTCTTTTATTTTCTATTCTATTCTGTTATGTCTTCTGTATTCTTTTCCATTCATTCTATTCTATTTTGTTCTGTTTCACTCTATTTTATTCTGTTTTATTCTCTTCTTTTTGAAGTTTGAATTTCGGAAGATGGCTAAATTCTAGCACTTGTACAGCCTTTGAAGGGAATCGGCAATAGTCAGTAATACATTTATATTTTGAAATTGTTTTTGAATTCAAATTGAATTCAGTTCGAATTGCAGAAGAATTTTCATTTCTTTATTCCGGATCAGTTTAAATTCCTTACTAAATTCGGATTCATCTAAATCTTTGAATAATGAAAAATTTTGCCTGAATTTCGATTCGGAAGGAAATGATCCGCACGTGTCTGGTCAGCCAGTCATTTGATCTCAATGCTTGAATGCCCATGAAGGAGGAATCCTGCTGGTAAGTGACAGTTGAGGGTCTGCAATGGTGGTGAGCACCTACGTAGCATCAAGAAGAAGGATGACGATCGTCCAGTTGCGGTGGATTTCGCCGAACACCATGGGGGGCAGAGCTGATGGCCTATGGGTACCGGGGATCTATGTGCTGAATCTCCCTCCATGCAGTGTGACGTCAATATGATATTATTACGTACAGAAAATATGTGGATCTTTACACTTGGCACATCGGCCCCCAATGGGCTAAATGTAGAGTGTAATTTGCAGGTTTTTCTTGAAAATTGATTTATTGTTTGGTGGGGAGAACTTAACCTGCCTTGTTTTCCTTAGCTTGAGTTCATCTATATAAGCTGTAAGTAACATAATTAAATGTTATTGGTGAGGACCCGTCAGGAATGGGAACGTGTATGGTGGGGGGGGGGGGGCACACCTGCTGGAATGGTTGTTATTGCAACCAGCTGGGGTATTTAGGATCAAATTGAATGAGCCTTTCCTCTACACCCCCATCAAGGAGCCTTCACTCCCCACCTCCATCACTGAGCCTTTCCTCTCTACCTCGATTAATGAGCCTTCCCTCCCCAGCTCCATCAATGAGCCTTCTTTCCCCACCTCCATCAATGAGCCTTCCCTTCCCCACCTCCATCACTGAGCCTTCCCTTCCCCACCTCCATCAATGAGCCTTCCCTCCCCACCTCCATCAACGATCCTTCCCGCTCCATCTCCATCATTGGGCCTTCCTCCCCACCTCCATCTGTGAGCCTTCCCTCTCCACCTCCATCAATGAGCCTTCCCTCTCCACCTCCATCAACAAGCCTTCCCTCCTCACCTCCCCAATGAGTCTTCCCTCTCCACCTCCATCAACAAGCCCTTCCCTCCTCACCTCCCCAATGAGTCTTCCCTCTCCACCTCCATCAGTAAGACTTCCCTCCCCAGCTCCATCAATGAGCCTTCCCTCCCCAGCTCCATCAATGAGCCTTCCCCCACCTCCATCAATAAGCCTTCCCTCTCCACCTCCATCATTGAGCCTTCCCCCCACCTCCAGTTATGAGTCTTCCCTCTCCACATCCATCAATAATCCTTCCCTCTCCACCTCCATCAACGAGCCTCCCTCCCCCACCTCCATCTATGAGCCTTCCCTCTCCACCTCCATCATTGAGACTCCCCCCACCTTCATCAATGAGCATTCCCTCTCCAGCTCCATCAACGAGTTTCCCCCCCCACCTCCATTTATGAGCTTTCCCCCACCTCCATCATTGAGCCTCCCCCCCACCTTCATCTATGAGCTTCCCTCCCACCTCCATCATTTAGCCTCCCCCCCCCACCTCCATCTATGAGCTTCCCTCCCACCTCCATCTATGAGCTTCCCTCCCCCCACCTCCATCAATGAGCCTTCCCTCTCCACCTCCATAATTGAGCCCCCCCCACCTCCATCTATGAGCTTCCGCTCCCCACCTCCATCACTGAGCCTTCTCTCTCCACCTCCATCAATGAGCCTTCCCTCCCCACCTCCATCAATGACCCATCCCTCCCCACCTCCATCATTGAGCCTTCCCTCCCCACCTCCATCAAGGAGTCTTAGCCAACCTTGTCACCGTTTGGTCGGTTTCCCTCCCTTGAACCATTTTTAGTCCCTAGAGAGGCTCAGGAGCATTGGTCAGCCAATTAGAATGAATACGGGTCATGCAAGAAACGAGCCAAAAAAGAGCACTGAACGCAGCCTTGGGATCTATGCAGCGGGGTGACTGCAGTGCGGATCCACCGATCGCAGAGCATCGCTCTGTTCACTTTTTTTTTTAAAACAAACTTTATTGAAATGTCTCAGAGTGGCATCTCATTAAGTTCTATTGGCCGCCACACAGTGCAAAGTGGTGGATTGCCGCGCCCTGCGCTGCACTAGAAAATGGGACGGCCTGCAGTACTTCTTTTTTTCACCACCACCGCAGTCAGTAGATTAAGCAGCCAGGGGGTGGTAAAAATGGGCAGCTGAGCCATTGGTTTTCCGCACCCCAAACCCCCTCCCCCCCCCCGAATTTCTACAATACAGCCAGATAGAGCTCTACTCTAAGCGGCCGTCATGCTTTACTTTGTGGCCCCGACATTTCTATGGGCTCTCTCTTGCACTGCTCTCTGAAGAGTGATCAGACATTTGGAATGCTTTTCAGCGGGAATTTGATTGGCGGTAATAGGTGTAATGTCACTTCCTCACAGCCTGATTTACCCCTGTAATGCCCCTCTGTAGCCCTGTAATCTCTGTACAGCACCACGGTATGTGTCAGGAGCTATATACATGTATAATAACAGTGTGTGACTGCGGGGGAGGGGACATTAGAGTGTAAGCTCCTCTGTACAGAGACTGATGTGATTGTGGTGGAGGGGACATTAGAGCGTAAGCTCCTCTGGTACAGAGACTGATGTGATTGTGGTGGAGGGGACATTAGAGTGTAAGCTCCTCTGGTACAGAGACTGATGTGACTGTGGGGGAGGGGACATTAGAGTGTAAGCTCCTCTGTACAGAGACTGATGTGACTGTGGGGGAGGGGACATTAGAGTGTAAGCTCCTCTGTACAGAGACTGATGTGACTGTGGGGGGAGGGGACATTAGAGTGTAAGCTCCTCTGTACAGAGACTGATGTGACTGTGGGGGAGGGGACATTAGAGTGTAAGCTCCTCTGTACAGAGACTGATGTGACTGTGGGGGGAGGGGACATTAGAGTGTAAGCTCCTCTGGTACAGGGACTGATGTGACTGTGGGGGAGGGGACATTAGAGCGTAAGCTTCTCTGTACAGAGACTGATGTGACTGTGGGGGAGGGGACATTAGAGTGTAAGCTCCTCCGGTACAGGGACTGATGTGACTGTGGGGGAGGGGACATTAGAGCGTAAGCTCCTCCGGTACAGAGACTGATATGACTGTGGGGGAGGGGACATTAGAGCGTAAGCTCCTCCGGTACAGAGACTGATGTGACTGTGGGGGAGGGGACATCAGAGCGTAAGCTCCTCCGGTACAGAGTCTGATGTGACTGTGGGGGAGGGGACATTAGAGCATCAGCTCCTCCGGTACAGAGACTGATGTGACTGTGGGGGAGGGCACATTAGAGTGTAAGCTCCTCCGGTACAGAGACTGATGTGACTGTGGGGGAGGGGACATTAGAGCGTAAGCTCCTCCGGTACAGAGACTGATGGGACTGTGGGGGAGGGGACATTAGAGCGTAAGCTCCTCTGGTACAGAGACTGATGGGACTGTGGGGGAGGGGACATTAGAGCGTAAGCTCCTCTGGTACAGAGACTGATGTGACTGTGGGGGAGGGGACATTAGAGCGTAAGCTCCTCTGGTACAGAGACTGATGTGACTGTGGGGGAGGGGACATTAGAGCGTAAGCTCCTCTGGTACAGAGACTGATGGGACTGTGGGGGAGGGGACATTAGAGCGTAAGCTCCTCTGGTACAGAGACTGATGTGACTGTGGGGGAGGGGACATTAGAGTGTAACCTCCTCTGGTACAGAGACTGATGTGACTGACTCAGGGATCTCTGTACAGCGCCGCGGTATATGTCAGAGCTATATACATGTATAATAATTATAGTGTGACTGGGGCAGGACATTCCTTTCTTTGTTTTGTGTAAACAGATCTCACGGGGAGTAATAAGTGTCTCGGAAATGAGTAATGGTTGGTTTACAATCAGTCATGGTGTGGATTGCTCCTCTTTAGGGCTCCTCCCTCCATCTCTCTGTAAATAATAAAGGAAACAGAAGAAGATGAGCAGTAAAATGGATATTCAGCTTTTTATGGGTTTAGGAACATGCTTAGGTCCATAAAGCCCCCCGCCCCTTCATCCGTTCTCTATTTCCTCAGTAGAGTCTCTTCCAGTTTGACCCCAGGGAGGGATTCTTCACACCTCTCTATTACATAGCACCCTGTAGACACCAGCCCTCCCCAACCCCACCCCTCCTCAGGTGCATTCCTCCCCCTCCCCTCCATGGCCTTTGAAGGTGTTCATCAAAGAACCTGCCAGGAGGACAAGCTGGAGGAATGTGGAGGGATTTCCTGGCCTCCACCATAAATATGGAGGATCATTCTCCTTCCTAATAGCTGTGTTTGCTGACACTTGCTTGAGAACTTTACTGCTGGGCTCATGTTGCTCCGAGGTGTCACCACTCTGCTGATCATTAGAAGATTACAGGAGGTATTTACCCCGAAGGATGGAAACCTGATGGCAATAATTGCAGACAACACAAAGCATCCACACAACAGGACAACACACAGCATCCAGCAGGCCAGACAACACAAACCATCCACCCAAACAAATACCACCAACCATACACCCAACCTTACATCCAACCAGACAATACCAACCATACACCCAAACAAATACCACCAACCATACACCCAACCTTACACCCGACCAGACAACACCAACAGTACATCCAACCAGACAACACAAACCATCCACCAAAACAAATACCACCAACCATACACCCAACCTTACACCTGACCAGACAATACCAACTGTACACCCAACCTTATACCCGACCAGACAACACCAACCTTACACCTGACCAGACAACACCAACCGTACACCCAACCAGACAACACAAACCATCCACCAAAACAAATAACACCAACCATACACCCAACCTTAAACTCGACCAGACAACACAAACCCTACATCCAACCAGACAACACCAACCATACACCCATCCTTACACCTGACCAGACAACACCAACCATACACCCAACCTTACACCCGACCAGACAATACCAACTGTACACCCCACCATACAACACAAACCCTACATCCAACCAGACAACACCAACCATACACCCATCCTTACACCTGACCAGACAACACCAACCATACACCCAACCTTACACCCGACCAGACAACACCAACTGTACACCCAACCAGACAACACCAACCATACATCCAACCAGACAACGCCGACCGTATACCCAACCTTACACTCGACCAGACAACACCAACTGTACACCCCACCAGACAACACCAACCATACACCCGACCAGACAACACCAACCATACACCCAACCTTACACCCGACCAGACAATACCAACTGTACACCCCACCATACAACACAAACCCTACATCCAACCAGACAACACCAACTGTACACCCCACCAGACAACACAAAACATCCACCCGACCAGACAACACCAACTGTACACCCCACCAGACAACACCCAACCTTACACCTGACCAGACAATACCAACTGTACACCCAACCAGACAACACAAACCCTACATCCAACCAGACAACACAAACCCTAAATCCAACCAGACAACACCAACCATACGCCCAAACTTACACCTGAGCAGACAACACCAACTATACATCCAACCAGACAACACAAACCATCCACCCAAACAAATAACACCAACCATACACCCAACCAGACAACAGCAACTGTACACCCAACCAGACAACACCAACTGTACACCCGACCAGACAACACCAACTGAACACCCGACCGGACAGCACAAACCGTACATCCAACCAAACAACACCAACCGTATACCCAACCAGACAACACAAACCATCCACCCAAACAAATAACACCAACCATACACCCAACCTTACACCCAACCTTACACCCGACAAGACAACACCAACCGTACACCTGACCAGACAGCACAAACCGTACATCCAACCAGACAACACAAGCTGTCCACCCAAACAAATAACACCAACCGTACACTCAACTGTACACCCGACCAGACAACACCAACCATACACCTGACCAGACAACACCAACTGTACACCCAACCAGACAGCACAAACCGTACATCCAACCAGACAATGCCGACCGTATACCCAACCAGACAACCCCAACCATACACCTGACCAGACAACACCAACCATCCACCCAACCAGACAACACAAACCGTCCATCCAACCAGACAACACCAACCGTCCACCCGACCAGACAACACAAACCATCCACCCAAACAAATAACACCAACCATACACCCAAACAAATAACACCAACCATACACCCCACCAGACAACACCAACCGTATACCCAACCAGACAACACCAACCGTACACCCGACCAGACAACACCAACCGTACACCCGACCAGACAACACCAACCGTACACCCAACCAGACAACACCAACCGTGCACCTGACCAGACAACACCAACTGTACACCCCACCAGACAACACAAAACATCCACCCGACCAGACAACACCAACTGTACACCCCACCAGACAACACCCAACCTTACACCTGACCAGACAATACCAACTGTACACCCAACCAGACAACACAAACCCTACATCCAACCAGACAACACAAACCCTACATCCAACCAGACAACACCAACCATACGCCCAAACTTACACCTGAGCAGACAACACCAACTATACATCCAACCAGACAACACAAACCATCCACCCAAACAAATAACACCAACCATACACCCAACCAGACAACAGCAACTGTACACCCAACCAGACAACATCAACTGTACACCCGACCAGACAACACCAACTGTACACCCGACCGGACAGCACAAACCGTACATCCAACCAAACAACACCAACCGTATACCCAACCAGACAACACAAACCATCCACCCAAACAAATAACACCAACCATACACCCAACCTTACACCCGACAAGACAACACCAACCGTACACCTGACCAGACAGCACAAACCGTACATCCAACCAGACAACACAAGCTGTCCACCCAAACAAATAACACCAACCGTACACTCAACTGTACACCCGACCAGACAACACCAACCATACACCTGACCAGACAACACCAACTGTACACCCAACCAGACAGCACAAACCGTACATCCAACCAGACAATGCCGACCGTATACCCAACCAGACAACCCCAACCATACACCTGACCAGACAACACCAACCATCCACCCAACCAGACAACACAAACCGTCCATCCAACCAGACAACACCAACCGTCCACCCGACCAGACAACACAAACCATCCACCCAAACAAATAACACCAACCATACACCCAAACAAATAACACCAACCATACACCCCACCAGACAACACCAACCGTATACCCAACCAGACAACACCAACCGTACACCCAACCAGACAACACCAACCGTACACCCGACCAGACAACACCAACCGTACACCCGACCAGACAACACCAACCGTGCACCCGACCAGACAACACCAACCGTGCACCCGACCAGACAACACCAACTGTACACCCCACCAGACAACACCCAACCTTACACCTGACCAGACAATACCAACTGTACACCCAACCAGACAACACAAACCCTACATCCAACCAGACAACACAAACCCTACATCCAACCAGACAACACAAACCCTACATCCAACCAGACAACACCAACCATACGCCCAAACTTACACCTGAGCAGACAACACCAACTATACATCCAACCAGACAACACAAACCATCCACCCAAACAAATAACACCAACCATACACCCAACCAGACAACAGCAACTGTACACCCAACCAGACAACACCAACTGTACACCTGACCAGACAACACCAACTGTACACCCGACCGGACAGCACAAACCGTACATCCAACCAAACAACACCAACCGTATACCCAACCAGACAACACAAACCATCCACCCAAACAAATAACACCAACCATACACCCAACCTTACACCCGACAAGACAACACCAACCGTACACCTGACCAGACAGCACAAACCGTACATCCAACCAGACAACACAAGCTGTCCACCCAAACAAATAACACCAACCGTACACTCAACTGTACACCCGACCAGACAACACCAACCATACACCTGACCAGACAACACCAACTGTACACCCAACCAGACAGCACAAACCGTACATCCAACCAGACAATTCCGACCGTATACCCAACCAGACAACCCCAACCATACACCTGACCAGACAACACCAACCATCCACCCAACCAGACAACACAAACCGTCCATCCAACCAGACAACACCAACCGTCCACCCGACCAGACAACACAAACCATCCACCCAAACAAATAACACCAACCATACACCCAAACAAATAACACCAACCATACACCCCACCAGACAACACCAACCGTATACCCAACCAGACAACACCAACCGTACACCCGACCAGACAACACCAACCGTACACCCGACCAGACAACACCAACCGTACACCCGACCAGACAACACCAACCGTACACCCGACCAGACAACACCAACCGTGCACCTGACCAGACAACACCAACCGTACACCCGACCAGACAACACTAACTGTACACCCGACCAGACAACACCAACCATCCACTCGACCAGACAACACCAACCATACATCTGACCAGACAACACCAACCATACATCCGACCAGACAACACCAACCATCCACTCGACAAGACAACACCAACCGTCCACCCGACCAGACAACACTAACCGTTCACCCGACCAGACAACACCAACCGTCCACCCGACCAGACAACACCAACCGTACACCCGACCAGAGAACACCAACCGTACATCCAACCAAAAAGTAAAAGTAACAGTGATATCATCACTGGGCTGTGCCAAGAGCAGAGCTGTGGGAGGAACCCATAAAGCTCCACCTACTACAGAAGACTACAGGAAGGGGCGGAGACAAGACCAGTCACCCTACAAAAGTACAGAGACCAGAACTGTGGGAGGAACCTAGAAAGCTCCACCTACTGCAGAAGACTACGGGAGGGGACGGAGACAAGACCAGTCACCCGACAAAAGTAGAGAGACCAGAACTGTGGGAGAAACCCTGAAAGCTCCACCTACTGCAGGAGGCTACAGGAGGGGGCGGAGACAAGACCAATCACCCTTCAAAAGTAGAGACCAGAACTGTGGGAGGGACCCAAAAAGCTCCACCTACTACAAGAGGGGGCGGAGACAAGACCTGTCACCCTACAAAAGTAGAGAGACCAGAACTGTGGGAGGAACCTAGAAAGCTCCACCTACTACAAGAGGGGGCGGAAACAAGACCTGTCACCCTACAAAAGTAGAGAGATCAGAACTGTTGGATGGAGCTAGAAAACTCCACCTACTACAGAAGGCTACAGGAAGGGGCGGAGACAAGACCAGTCACCCTACAAAAGTAGAAAGACCAGAACTGTGGGAGGAACCCAGAAAGCTCCACCTACTACAGAAGACTACAGGAGGAAGCGGAGACAAGACCAATCACCCTTCAAAAGTAGAGACCAGAAAAGTGGGAGGGACCCAAAAAGCTCCACCTACTACAGGAGGGGGTGGAGACAAGACCTTTCACCCTAAAAAAGTAGAGACCAGAATTGTGGAGGAACGAAGAAAGCTCCACCTACTACAGAAGACTACAGGAGGGGGCAGAGACAAGACCAATCACCCTTCAAAAGTAGAGAGACCAGAACTGTGGGATGGACCCAGAAAGCTCCACCCACTACAGACTGCCTGCAGAAAATGACAGCAGAGGGGGCGGAGTCGAGACCAGTCCCCCTACACAAGGAGAGGAAGCAGCAGTGAGCGGTCTTTATTACAGGAAGCTCCTGCACAGAGGGAATGTTTTTCACACGAGATCACCGGACAGATCCGATAAACAAAAACAATAATAGTTCCCTGTGTCACTAACAGTTAAATGTCAATATGAAGTGCTTATATGCTAACGTTGGCACAGCAAGGTTCAAGTAAAAGCACACGACCCCTGTATTCAGACGTTTGCTTATACCGGAGTTCCTCCTTAACTTGTACCTCCACTGTGTGCCCCAGCACAGATGGGGTTAACCTGGGGGCCCTCTGGCTTGTGTGGGCAACTTCCACATTGTAATTGTTGTCATCAGCAGCCTGGAGACCATCAGTGACTCTGAACTCTGGGAACAGCTGATGCATTAATAATGGAAAGCACAATAGCCGCACTTCTCTGTGTCTCTCCCATCCTGTAATGCTGGAGGGGCTTCAGACGGAGACCCCCCCCCTCCATATCCCATCCCAGAACATCTGTCTGGCAGCCGTTACATCAGGCTCATTGAAGAGGCCAGATCTGGAATCTTGCCAAAGGGAAGGGGTAAAAAAAAAAAAAGATCTGTATCCTGTCCCCTAATGAGCGTCTTCCCCCCATTAATCAGGGGGGGGGGGGGGGTGGGCACACTCTGGTGATTACATGAGATGCCCAGCTGAGGGGGTGGGGGGTGGTCCACTGTGTGTCCTCAAAGATGGGAACTGCGCTATCTCCTGAGCCCGGGGTGGCAGCTGCTCCGGGATAATGGAGAGCGTTATGGAATATTATCGGACATTTGAGCCTCCTTCTGGGAACCAGTTGTCACTTCCATGCTGGCCTCAGCTTAATGGGAAACATACCGTTTCAAAGGGCCGCTAGGTGGGAAGAACCCCGGAGCGCATTTTGTTTTTTAACCAGTTTAACTGTTTGCAACAAAAGTATTTCGTTCTTGGGTTGGGGACGAAAGAACGGAGCAGAACGGGTGTGAAAGACCTACGGAAAAACGAGGGAGAGCCCTTCAGCTGGGAGAACCAAAGCCCAATCTGCTGCACCCCATCGGGGGGGAGGGGGCAGGCAGTTACATTTTTTTGTGTGGATGTTTGTATGTTTTGTGTGTCAGAATGAACAAAGGTGACCTTTATTGGTAGGAGTAAGGTTGACTTCACACCAGTGCATTGAGGTAACTTAGGGCGCTTTGTGCGTTGGGTTGCATTGTCGTTCTCTTTAGAATGGTACCCCAAAATAGGAGTGTTCCCAAGGCCATATGGGGAGGCACTCCTTTGGTCAAGAAGATCTTCATCCTTAGCCCATCCAAGAAGATCTTCATCCTAACCCCTTCCAAGAAGATCTTCATCCTCCGCCCATCCAAGAAGATCTTCATCCTCAGCCCATCCAAGAAGATCTTCATCCTTAGCCCATCCAAGAAGATCTTCATCCTCAGCCCATCCAAGAAGACCTTCATCCTCAGCTCATCCAAGAATATCTTCATCCTCAGCCCATCCAAGAAGATCTTCATCCTTAGCCCATCCAAGAAGATCTTCATCCTCAGCCCATCCAAGAAGATCTTCATCCTCAGCCCTTCCAAGAAGATCTTCATCCTCAGCCCATGCAAGAAGATCTTAATCCTCAGCCCTTCCAAGAAGATCTTCATCCTCAGCCCTTCCAAGAAGATCTTCATCCTCAGCCCATCCAAGAAGATCTTAATCCTCAGCCCTTCCAAGAAGATCTTCATCCTCAGCCCTTCCAAGAAGATCTTCATCCTCAGCCCATCCAAGAAGATCTTCATCCTTATGCCCATCCAAGAAGATCTTCATCCTCAGCCCATCCAAGAAGATCTTAATCCTCAGCCCATCCAAGAAGATCTTTATCCTCAACCCATCCAAGAAGATCTTCATCCTCAGCCCATCCAAGAAGATTTTAATCCTCAGCCCATCCAAGAAGATCTTCATCCTCAGCCCATCCAAGAAGATTTTAATCCTCAGCCCATCCAAGAAGATCTTCATTCTCAGCCCATCCACGAAGATCTTCATCCTCAGCCCATCCAAGAAGATCTTCATCCTTATGCCCATCCAAGAAGATCTTCATCCTTATGCCCATCCAAGAAGATCTTCATCCTCAGCCCATCCAAGAAGATCTTCATCCTTAGCCCATCCAAGAAGATCTTCATCCTCAGCCCATCCAAGAAGATCTTCATCCTCAGCCCATCCACGAAGATCTTCATCCTCAGCCCTTCCCAGAAGATCTTCATCCTCAGCCCTTCCCAGAAGATCTTCATCCTCAGCCCATCCAAGAAGATCTTCATCCTCAGCCCATCCAAGAAGATCTTCATCCTCAGCCCATCCAAGAAGATCTTCATCCTCAGCCCATCCAAGAAGATCTTCATCCTCAGCCCATCCAAGAAGATCTTCATCCTCAGCCCTTCCCAGAAGATCTTCATCCTCAGCCCATCCAAGAAGATCTTCATCCTCAGCCCATCCAAGAAGATCTTCATCCTTAGCCCATCCAAGAAGATCTTCATCCTCAGCCCTTCCAAGAAGATCTTCATCCTCAGCCCATCCAAGAAGATCTTCATCCTCAGCCCATCCAAGAAGATCTTCATCCTCAGCCCATCCAAGAAGATCTTCATCCTCAGCCCTTCCAAGAAGATCTTCATCCTCAGCCCATCCAAGAAGATCTTAATCCTCAGCCCTTCCAAGAAGATCTTCATCCTCAGCCCTTCCAAGAAGATCTTCATCCTCAGCCCTTCCAAGAAGATCTTCATCCTTATGCCCATCCAAGAAGATCTTCATCCTCAGCCCATCCAAGAAGATCTTCATCCTCAGCCCATCCAAGAAGATCTTCATCCTCAACCCATCCAAGAAGATCTTCATCCTCAGCCCATCCAAGAAGATTTTAATCCTCAGCCCATCCAAGAAGATCTTCATCCTCAGCCCATCCAAGAAGATTTTAATCCTCAGCCCATCCAAGAAGATCTTCATCCTCAGCCCATCCACGAAGATCTTCATCCTCAGCCCATCCAAGAAGATCTTCATCCTTATGCCCATCCAAGAAGATCTTCATCCTTATGCCCATCCAAGAAGATCTTCATCCTCAGCCCATCCAAGAAGATCTTCATCCTCAGCCCATCCAAGAAGATCTTCATCCTCAGCCCATCCAAGAAGATCTTCATCCTCAGCCCATCCAAGAAGATCTTCATCCTCAGCCCATCCAAGAAGATCTTCATCCTTAGCCTTTCCAAGAAGATCTTTATCCTCAGCCCTTCCAAGAAGATCTTCATCCTCAGCCCATCCAAGAAGATCTTCATCCTCAGCCCATCCAAGAAGATCTTCATCCTCAGTCCATCCAAGAAGATCTTCATTCTTATGCCCCTGGCTTCTAAGTCCAAAGAAGTCCAAAGAATAGAAGCCAGGGGGCATAATTTTAAAATCCAATTCATGTAAAGCTTTATTGTTCCTCACAAGCAACATGAAGCCCCACCTGGAATCATCCAATTCATTTACAACTAGGCTTAATCGTAGAGTATTGGTAAGGTTGGCCTCACACCTGTGTGTTGTGGTAGCACAGGGTGCTTTCTGCATTGGGCTGTGTTGTCATTCCTTTTTAATGGTAGCCCAACATCCAAGTGCTCCAAGTCCATATGGAGAGTCACTCCTTTGGCCAAAGAGGTGCAAACGGGCAGCACAGTGGCTAAAATGGTTAGCACATCTGCCTGGCGGTACTAGGGTCGCTGGTTTGAATCCCAACCATGGCACCACCTGCCTGGAGTTTGCATATTTTCCCTGTGATTGCGTGGGTTTCCTCTGGGTACTCTGGTTTCCTCCCACACTCCAAAGACATGCTGGTAGGTTAATTGGTTCCTGTCTAAATTGGCCCTAGTATGAATGTGAGTTAGGGACCTTAGATTGTACGCCCCTTGAGGGTTAGGGACTGATGTGAATGTACAATATATATGAAAAGCGCTGCGTGAATTGACGGCGCTATAGAAGTACCTGAAATAAATAAATGCCAAGGAAGGGTTGGTCCTTACCTCATACTATCGGAAAGTCCAAAGAAAAGAAACCAGGGGCACACCGTAAAATCCAATGCTTATAAAGCTTTATTGCTCCACACAAGAAACAAGAAGCGCCACCTGGGACCTTGTCCCCACACTTCTGTGTTGTGATAATGTAAAGCATTTTGTGTGTTGGGTTGCGTTGCCCTACAAGCGTTTCCCAAGTCCATATGGAAAGTCATTCCTTTGGCCAACCAGGTGCAAATGCCAGACGGGGGTAATGTTCTTGTCAAGGTCCTACCTTTTCCCAGAGGTTATGTTACTCCATGTGCTGGCATCCATCTTGGATTTCTGCTGAGCATGGTGGGAATCTTTTATGCCTTCAGGTCTCTGAGGTCCATCCCCCAGAGGGGTGTGGCTGAGTACATATAAGCCTGTGATCCGCACATGCTCTTTGCACTTGTGTCTTTGTCTTGCTATAGCTCTGTGTATACTCTCGTGACTCTTCTGGTATCTGACTCGGCTTGTGACTAAGACCATTCTCTGTGTTTTCCTTCGATCTGACCTTCCGTTGCTGAACCCGGCCCGTGACCTGTGATTCTCTGTCTACTGTTTTGTACCGTTTTGTCCCGTTGTTGTTGACCCGGCCTGCCTGACTACGCTATTGTCATTCTCACCAGCTACACGCCATTGGCGGCGGCCATTACCGCAGCCGGGGTGTCTCGGGGGCCGCGACCTGGTTCCTGGCTGCGTCAAGTCCATCCCCACCATCAGGGGCCCTGGTGAAGGGCACCCTGAGGGACTTCGGTCTGTTGGTGGTGGTTGTCGTCAGCCAGTGCGTTACCCTGCCACTAGGCCTACCTGTCCGTTCCACAGCCCTGCCCTGACAGTTCTTAGCTCACACTATCAGGAAGTCCAAAGAAAATAAGCAGATAGCATGCATTGGTAGAATCCAATGTTTGTAAAGCTTTATTCTGCACAAACAACACAAATACATGCCTAGGACCTCCTCTTCTGACCTGTTGTACTTGCAAGTGGACTTATTCGTAGAGTATGAGTAAAGTTGGCTTCACTCCTGTGTGTTGTGGTAGCTCAGGGCACTTCATGTGTTGCGTTGTGTTACCAATTCTTTAGAATGGTACCCCAACATACAATGGCTCCAAGTCCACATGGGGAGTCACTCCTTTGGCCAACTGGGTATAAACACAAAGCAGGGGTTCATCCTTAGCCCACACTATCGGTAAATCCAAAGAAAAGAAGCCAGCGACAAGCGTTGGTAAAATCCAATGGTTGTGAAGCTTTATTCTGCCCAAGAAAAACGAAGACCCACCTGAGACCTTCTCTTCTGATCCGTTTCACTTCCACCTCCCCTAATTGTAGATTATGAGTAAGGTTGACTTCACAACTGTGTATCAGGCTTCTGTGCGTTGCGTTGTATTGCTATTTCTTTAGAATGGCACCCCAACATAGTAGTGCCCCCAAGTTCATATGGCGAGTCATCATTTGGTCAACCCATTGCAAACACCAACAGGGGTTCTTCCTTACTCCAGGAAACTAGTAAGTCCAAAGAAAAGGAGCAAAAAAAATCCAATGCTTGTAAAAAATTTGTTGTTCCACAAAAAACAACAGGAAGCTAGACCTGGGACCTTCTCTTCTGACCCATTTCACTTAATACCCCACCATACAATGGCTCCAAGTCCACATGGGAAATCGCTCCTTTGGTCAATTGCGTGTAAACCCCAAGCAGGGTTTGTCCTTAGCCCACACTATCAGTGAGTCCAAAGAAAAGAAGCCAGCGAAAAGTGATGGTAAAATCCAATGGTTGTAAAGCTTCATTCTGCACAAGAAAAATGAAGACCCACCTGAGACCTTCTCTTCTGATCCATTTCACTTACAACCGCCCTTAATTGTAGAGTATGAGAAAGGTTGACTTCACACCTGTGGATGGAGGTAAATGAGGCTTTTGTGTGTGTTGCCATTTCTTTAGAATGGAACCCCAGCAATCAGTTGCTCCAATTTCATATAGTCACTCCTTTGGCCAACTGGGTGCAAACACCAAGTAGGGGTTGCTGTTTCTTTAGAATGGTACCTCAACATAGAAGTGCTTCCAAGTCCATATGGTGAGTCACTCCTTTGGCCAAAAGGGTGCAAAAATCAAGTAGGGGTTGCTGTTTCTTTAGAATGGTACCTCAGCAAAGAAGTGCTTCCAAGTCCATATGGGCAGTCACGTCTTTGGCCAACTGGGTGCAAACACCAATTAGGGGTTGCGGTTTCTTTAGAATGGTACCTCAGCATAGAAGTGCTCCAAGTCCATATGGGCAGTCACTCCTTTGGCCAACTGGGTGCAAACATCAAGTAGGGGTTGCTGTTTCTTTAAAATGGTACCTCAGCAAAGAAGTGCTTCCAAGTCCATATGGGCAGTCACTCCTTTGGCCAACTGGGTGCAAACACCAATTAGGGGTTGTGGTTTCTTTAGAATGGTATCTCAGAATAGATGTGCTTCCAAATCCATATGGTGAGTCATTCTTTTTGGCCATTGCAAACATCAACAGGGGTTCTTTCATAACCCATGCTATCAGTAAGTTCAGAGAAAAAAAGCCAAAAAACCCAATGCTTCTAAAGCTTTGTTGTTGCACACAAGCAACACGAAGTCCCACCTGGAACCTTCTCTTTGGACCCGTTTCATTTAAAACTGGGCAAAATTGTAGAGTGTAAGTAAGGCTGCCTTCACACCTGTATGTTGTGGTAACTCAGGGCGTTTTATGCATTGGGTTGTGTTGCCATTTCTTTACATTGGAACCTCAACCGCAGCGTTCAGTTGCTCCAAGTCCATATGGGCAGTCACTCCTTTGGCCAACTGGGTGCAAACACCAAGCAGGAGTTTGCCTTTACCCCATGCTATCAGTAAGTCCACAGAATAGAAGCAGGGACAAGAGTTGGCAAAAAAACAGTGCTTGTAAAGCTTTATCTACCCAAGCAACATGAGGACCCACCTGGAACCTTCTCTTCGGACCCGTTTCATTTAAAAGTGGGCATAATTGTGGAGTATAAGTAAGGTTGGCTTCCCACCTGTATGTTGTGGTAACTTGGGGCGTCTTATGCATTGGGTTGTGTTGCCATTTCTTTAGAATGGAACCTCAACCGCAGCGTTCAGTTGCTCCAAGTCCATATGGGCAGTCACTCCTTTGGCCAACTGGGTGCAAACACCAAGTAGGGGTTGCTATTTCTTTAGAATGGTACCTCAGCAAAGAAGTGCTTCCAAGTCTATATGGGCAGTCACTCCTTTGGCCAACTGGCTGCAAACACCAAGTAGGGGTTGCTATTTCTTTAGAATGGTTCCTCAGCAAAGAAGTGCTTCCAAGTCCATATGGGCAGTCACTCCTTTGGCCAACGGGGTGCAAACATCAAGTAGGGGTTGCTATTTCTTTAGAATGGTACCTCAGCAAAGAAGTGCTTCCAAGTCCATATGGGCAGTCACTCCTTTGGCCAACTGGGTGCAAACACCAAGTAGGGGTTGCTATTTCTTTAGAATGGTTCCTCAGCAAAGAAGTGCTTCCAAATCCATATGGTGAGTCATTCCTTTGGCCATTGCAAACATCAACAGGGGTTCTTCCTTAATCCATGCTATCAGTAAGTTCAGAGAAAAAACTCCAAAAAATCGAATGCTTCTAAAGCTTTGTTGCACACAAGAACACGAAGTCCCACCTGGAACCTTCTCTTCGGACCCGTTTCATTTAAAACTGGGCAAAATTGTAGAGTATAAGTAAGGCTGCCTTCACACCTGTATGTTGTGGTAACTCAGGGCGTTTTATGCATTGGGTTGTGTTGCCATTTCTTTACATTGGAACCTCAACCGCAGCGTTCAGTTGCTCCAAGTCCATATGGGTAGTCACTCCTTTGGCCAACTGGGTGCAAACACCAAGCAGGAGTTTGCCCTTACCCCATGCTATCAGTAAGTCCACAGAATAGAAGCAGGGACAAGAGTTGGCAAAAAAACAGTGCTTGTAAAGCTTTATCTACCCAAGCAACATGAGGACCCACCTGGAACCTTCTCTTCGGACCCGTTTCATTTAAAAGTGGGCATAATTGTGGAGTATAAGTAAGGTTGGCTTCCCACCTGTGTTGTGGTAACTTGGGGCGTCTTATGCATTGGGTTGTGTTGCCATTTCTTTAGAATGGAACCTCAACCGCAGCGTTCAGTTGCTCCAAGTCCATATGGGCAGTCACTCCTTTGGCCAACGGGGTGCAAACATCAAGTAGGGGTTGCTATTTCTTTAGAATGGTACCTCAGCAAAGAAGTGCTTCCAAGTCCATATGGGCAGTCACTTCTTTGGCCAACTGGGTGCAAACACCAAGTAGGAGCTCGCCCTTACCCCACGCTATCAGTAAGTCCACAGAATAGAACCCGGGACAAGAGTTGGCAATAAACAGTGCTTGTAAAGCTCTATCTACCCAAGCAACATGAGGACCCACCTGGGACCTTCTCTTGTGTCTCACCTCACCTACAACTGTTCTTAATCGTATGAGTAGGGTTGGCTCCACGCTTTTGTAATATGGGGCACGTTGTGTGTAGGGTTGCGTTGCCATTCCTTTAGAATGGTCACCCAACATACCAATACGGTAGCTGGCAATGTGTCTGACAGCCCACCAGGATGCTCAAGCCACGAGCATGCTTACCAACATATTAGCCCCGGGACACTCTCACCCCCCACTTAACACACCTATTTCCCAGTTGGTTGCAACCAGCCTATGCCTACTTTATGGTACAACCCTACTTCTAACTATGCAGGAACCGCCCACTTTTGGCCGCAATCCTCTCAGTCCTCAAAGTTAATGGGCATGGTCAATACTAGCTGAAATAGGGATGATGCTGCGATCCCGGGACACGTCATCATCTGGACAGAGGGCCAAGTTGTGGGACTGTCCCGGCAAATCTGAATGAATGGTAGTGGATTACACAAATGGAGTAGATTCCCTCCCAACTTTCTGAGATTAGGAAGAAGGACACCTTTAAGAACAGAGTATATTGTCAAAAGACACACCCTCTACCATGCAGCTAGTCACACGAACCAAAAAAAAAAAAAAAGTGAACACGTAAAACCCGATTGGTAGTTTTGTGATGTATTCAGGAAGCTTTGTACAGCACCCTGCCGGCCCCTCCTACCAGCCACGATCTGCTTGCATTGCATAGAGAAGCACAGAGACCCAATGATGTTGTCACTGGGTGTAAACTAATGTATATAATGAAAATGGAAGGGTTTTATTTATAAAATAAATATACAGTCATTCATGCATGTAGCATGGGCGGCTATACGCAGCTCCCCAGGCATGGGAAAGCACTGGAAATGTCATGCTGCGAGGCTCAGGAGCACGTGAAGGTCAGTAGAGCCTCAGTTGCCAAACTGTTTACAAAATTCTGAATTTCCCATCACAGACGCAGACCGCATTTAAAGCCTAACAAGGGATTCAATCCTTCCCTACTCCATCCAAAACTAACAAACGTCTCGAATTTAGATCCAGTATAAAATGGCCACAGACAAGCCAAGATGGTCGTTTGTGTTGAGATGATCCAAATCCCCGAAGTCACTTCTATCATTCCTAAACATGAATGCCTGGATGGCCAAAATGGAATGGAAGGGAGGGGGTAGGAGCAGGTCTGTGTTTTCTCCATCTGACTCCCCCCTCCCCACACCAACCCATCAGCAGTGGACTGGAATTTATCTGCTGCTGTCATAAATATGAGATCATCTGCCAGCTACAGTGTAAGTCTGGACTTCTGAAGCTGTAATAGGCAGGGATCCCTCAATACTGGGAGATAGGCAGTCCAAGTGATTGCAGACATGTACTGGAGGCTACATGGGGACACAGACGTCCCAGAGGTGTGGAGGGACCGTGGGTGGTGCAGGGTCACAGGGACACAGATGTCCCAGAGGTGTGGAGGGACCATGGGTGGTGCAGGGTCACAGGGACACAGATGTCCCAGAGGTGTGGAGGGACCATGGGTGGTGCAGGGTCACAGGGACACAGACGTCCCAGAGGTGTGGAGGGACCATGGGTGGTGCAGGGTCACAGGGACACAGACGTCCCAGAGGTGTGGAGGGACCATGGGTGGTGCAGGGTCACAGGGACACAGACGTCCCAAAGGTGTGGAGGGACCATGGGTGGGGCAGGGTCACAGGGACACAGACGTCCCAGAGGTGTAGAGGGACCATGGGTGGTGCAGGGCCACAGGGACACAGACGTCCCAGAGGTGTGGAGGGACCATGGGTGGTGCAGGGTCACAGGGACACAGACGTCCCAGAGGTGTGGAGGGACCATGGGTGGTGCAGGGTCACAGGGACACAGATGTCCCAGAGGTGTGGAGGGACCATGGGTGGTGCAGGGTCAGAGGGACACAGACGTCCCAGAGGTGTAGAGGGACCATGGGTGGTGCAGGGTCACAGGGACACAGACAGGGGCGGACTGACAACTCATGGGGCCCCCGGGCAATAGAGGATCATGGGGCCCTGTGTCCTTGCCCAAACTCAAAAAAACCTATGAAAAAGGTACCAGGGGCATCTCATGGGGCCCCCTACTGACCCCGGGCCCTCGGGCAGTGCCCGAGTTTCCAAATGGACACAAATGTCCCAGAGGTGTAGAGGGACCATGGGTGGTGCAGGGTCACAGGGACACAGACGTCCCAGAGGTGTGGAGGGACCATGTCAGGGATCCTGTCACCGTGCAGTGGTGCGATGGCGACGGATCCCCTCGAGTCGCGGCGGTGCGAGTGCGCGGGAGCATGGGGCCACGCATCCGCAGTAGCGCGGAAAACTCACGTATGCTCGGCGCTCACGTCAGGCGAGCTATTTAAACCTGCTTAGTAGTTCCTGCGCATATTCCTGATCCTGATCCCTGTATTCTGCATTACCTGACTAAGAAAGAACTCCGCCTGCACCGACCCCGGCTATCCCTGACCATTCTCCTGCCTGCTCCTCTTGTACTTTATCTGCCCGCTTGATACTGACCCGGCCTGCCTGACTCCGCTGCATTATCCTGCCTGCATCTGACCTGCATCTTGTCGGCTACCATACTCACCTCCCGCTGCACCCACAGATCTGCATCTGGCCTGCATCCGGGTCACCGCCATACCTGTCTGCTGCTGCATCCACACAATGGTGCCCGGTCCCAAATCCACATCCTGCCTGCCCTACCTGACTACCTACATTCCTGCACCCGCACCTGCCGGATCTCCTGGGTCCCCAGCTACCTGTCGTCAGCTTGATATTCACCCGGCACTCCTGCCACCCCTGACTCTGCGCCCCTCTGTTCCCACTATCAGGGGCCCCGAGCGGGAGTTGTAAGAGGCGCCCTCTCTCCACATCAGGCTCCCCAACCAGGTACATGACAGACCATGGGTGGTGCAGGGTCACGGGGGCACAGATGAACACACGGGGCACACTGGGGCTCACTTAGAGACACGGGGAGCGTACTCACTGGGGTGTACTTGGAGACATGAAGTGCACTTGGGCACCTAGGGGTACAATGAAGACACTAGAGTGCACAGGGGTACAATGAAGACACTAGAGTGCACAGGGGTGAAGTGGAGATATTAGAGTGCACAGGGGCTCACTGGAGACACTAGAGTGCACAGGGGTGAAGTGGAGATATTAGAGTGCACAGGGGTACAATGGAGACACTAGAGTGCACAGGGACACAATGGAGACACTAGAGAGCACAGGGACACACTGGAGACACTAGAGTGCACAGGGGCACAATGAAGACACTAGAATGCACAGGAGCACACGGGAGACCCAAGAGTGCACAGGGGTGAAGTGGAGACACTAGAGTGCACAGGGGTACAATGAAGACACTAGAGTGCACAGGGGTACAATGAAGACACTAGAGTGCATGGGGACACAATGAAGACACTAGAGTGCACGGGGACACACTGGAGACACTAGAGTGCACAGGGGTACAATGAAGACACTAGAATGCACAGGAGCACACGGGAGACCCAAGAGTGCACAGGGGTGAAGTGGAGACACTAGAGTGCACAGGGGTACAATGAAGACACTAGAGTGCACAGGGGTACAATGAAGACACTAGAATGCACAGGGGCACAATGGAGACACTAGAGTGCACAGGGGTGAAGTGGAGACACTAGAGTGCACAGGGGCACAATGAAAACACTAGAGTGCACAGGGGCACAATGAAGAACCTAGAGTGCACAGGGGTACACTGGAGACATTAGAGTGCACAGGGGCACAATGAAGACACTAGAGTGCACAGGGACACAATGGAGACACTAGAGTGCACAGGGGCACAATGGAGACACTAGAGTGCACAGGGGTACAATGAAGACACTAGAGTGCACAGGGACACAATGGAGACACTAGAGTGCACAGGGGCACAATGAAGACACTAGAGTGCACAGGGGTACAATGAAGAACCTAGAGTGCACAGGGGTACAATGAAGACACTAGAGTGCACAGGGGCACAATGGAGACACTAGAGTTCACAGGGGCACAATGGAGACACTAGAGTGCACAGGGGTACAATGAAGACACTAGAGTGCACAGGGGCACAATGGAGACACTAGAGTGCACAAGGGCACAATGGAGACATTAGAGTGCACAGGGGTACAATGAAGACACTAGAGTGCACAGGGACACAATGGAGACACTAGAGTGCACAGGGGCACAATGGAGACACTAGAGTGCACAGGGGCACACTGGAGACATTAGAGTGCACAGGGGTACCATGAAGACACTAGAGTGCACAGGGACACAATGGAGACACTAGAGTGCACAGGGGCACAATGGAGACACTAGAGTGCACAGGGGCACACTGGAGACATTAGAGTGCACAGGGGTACAATGAAGACACTAGAGTGCACAGGGACACAATGGAGACACTAGAGTGCACAAGGGCACAATGGAGACACTAGAGTGCACAGGGACACAATGGAGACACTAGAGTGCACAAGGGCACAATGGAGACACTAGAGTGCACAGGGGCACAATGAAGACACTAGAGTGCACAGGGGCACAATGGAGACACTAGAGTGCACAGGGACACAATGGAGACACTAGAGTGCACAGGGGCACAATGGAGACACTAGAGTGCACAGGGGCACACTGGAGACATTAGAGTGCACAGGGGTACAATGAAGACACTAGAGTGCACAGGGACACAATGGAGACACTAGAGTGCACAGGGGCACAATGGAGACACTAGAGTGCACAGGGGTACAATGAAGACACTAGAGTGCACAGGGACACAATGGAGACACTAGAGTGCACAGGGGTACAATGAAGACACTAGAGTGCACAGGGGCACAATGGAGACACCAAATCACACTTGAAGACAAGGTGGCGCAGTGGGCACATGCACACTGAGGCACAGGAGGGCAGTGGTGCAGTGGACATTGGCAGAGAGGGCACAGGGGAACACACTGGAGGCTCAGAGTACGCAGGGCTGGGGACAAGTATGGGGGACACAGGCAGAATGGGGTCTCAGGTTGTACATATCAATGCTGTGCTGCATGTCATTGCACCCGATGAGCTTGTGTCAGAGCAGAATAAATCTTGTCCAGTCGGGGGGTTCAACTCCTGGCAGAACTGCCTGCAGTACTTTTTCCTGCCACTAGAGGTCCTCAGTCTGATGGCCAACATCATTCAACCCACTTCCTCTGAGCCCTGGTCATCCTGGACCTGTCCCCAGTCTGTGATTGGGCAGTGAAAGGAGAAGCAGCACAGGGATAAGTTAATTTCTCAGTCACTCTGCTCTCTTCTCCTGTCAGCATGCTCCTTGTGCTGTATCTTCCTCCCACACCCCGGCCCTGCTGTATAGGGATCGCAAGAAGCGGATGCCAGGCCACGTTCAGGGACTTTCAAAACAATTATCAATGATAACATCGCCGCATTGATTTGCGCCTTTTTATCTGCTGGGGGTTCAGCTGGTGGGCTCTTCGCCTCCTATGACATCACCACAGCTGTTCCCGCAGAACGCGCGCCGGCATCCTCCGATACAGGCGGTGGCTTCCAGAGTCCTCCAGGGACATCAGCAGGCTGGATAACTGTTTTACCAAAAGTCAGCTAATGGTGATGGATGCATTGCCGTCCCCCGCAGATATCGGCCCCCGGGGGCCACCGAGACATGTGATACCCCTTAGAGCCAGGTGGCTGAAAATGTGATCGACTGACACGGCTGGCGTGCTGAAAGCGCACGCCGCACTCGATGTAGGAGAAACATTCGAGGCGGCTCGACTGAAGAGGAACAGAAAAAAACATTTGTAGTCCAATTACAATGTATCTAAAATCCGAAACATTGTGTTTTGGTTTTATTTTAGGCCAGGAATGGCGCCCCCATCCATACAGAAGAACGTCTGCGCCCCGGACAGCTGCCCCTCCTGCCCCTCCCTTGTCCTGGCCTTGGTCCTAAGTGTCCCCACTGGAATATTTCCTGGTTTTGTTCCGCTAACAACTCCATTTTTTGGATTCTGTTCACTTTCAAAGCAAAACTAAAGACCATTTTTTTTCTCAGGGTTTTTTTTTTTTTGTAATCTCTGCCCCCTTTGGGAAGATTTTCCTTCACTTCCTGTCCCTTAGTGAAAGCAGGAATTGAGATGAATCCCACCAAAGTGAGGGCATCGCTCAGTGTCCCCAGTGGAAGATTCCCCCCTCATTTCCTGTTTCTGGGGACCAAAGGGTTTCTGGGTGGGAAAGGGTTAGAAATGTCATTACCATTTTCCTTCACTTCCTGTCCCATAGCCAAAACAGGAAGTGAGAGGAAATCCAGCCAAAGCGAGGGAATCCCTCCGTGCCCCCAGTGGAAGATTTCTCCTATTTCTGTTCCTGGTGACCAACAGTTTCTGGGTGGGAAATGGTTAGAAATGTCATTACCATTTTCCTTCACTTCCTGTCCCATAGCCAAAACAGGAAGTGAGAGGAAATCCCGCCAAAGCGAGGGAATCCCTCTGTGCCCCCAGTGGAAGATTCCCCCTCTAGTACTGTTCCTGGGGGCCAAAGTGTTTCTGGGGGGAAAGGGTTAAAAATGTCATTACCATTTTCCTTGACTTCCTGTCCCATAGCCAAAACAGGAAGTGAGAGGAAATCCCGCCAAAGCGAGGGAATCCCTCCGTGCCCCCAGTGGAAGATTTCTCCTATTCCTGGTGACCAAAGGGTTTCTGGGTGGGAAAGGGTTAGAAATGTCATTACCATTTTCCATCACTTCCTGTTCCATAGCCAAAACAGGAAGTGAGAGGTAATCCCGCCAAAGCGAGGGAATCCCTCAGTGTCCCCAGTGGAAGATTCTTTCTCTATTCCTGTTCCTGGGGGCCAAAGAGTTTCTGGGTGGGAAAGGGTTAGAAATGTCATTACCATTTTCCATCACTTCCTGTTCCATAGCCAAAACAGGAAGTGAGAGGAAATCCCGCCAAAACGAGGGAATCCCTCAGTGTCCCCAGTGGAAGATTCCCCCCTCAATTCCTGTTCCTGGGTTCCAAAGAGTTTCTGGGTGGGAAAGGGTTAGAAATGTCCTTCACTTCCTATCCCATAGCCAAAACAGGAAGTGAGAGGAAATCCCGCCAAAGGGAGGGCATGCCTCAGTGTCCCCAGTGGAAGATTCCCCCTCTGTTCCTGTTCCTGGGGACCAAAGGATTTCTAGGTGTGAATGGGTTAAAAATGTAAATACCATTTTCCTTCACTTCCTGTCCCATAGCCAAAACAGGAAGTGAGAGGAAATCCCGCCAAAGCGAGGGAATCCCTCAGTGTCCCCAGTGGAAGATTCCCCCTCTGTTCCTGTTCCTGGGGACCAAAGGATTTCTAGGTGTGAATGGGTTAAAAATTTAAATACCATTTTCCTTCACTTCCTGTCCCATAGCCAAAACAGGAAGTGAGAGGCAATCCCGCCAAAGCGAGGGAATCCCTCAGTGTCCCCAGTGGAAGATTCCCCCCTCTATTCCTTTTTCTGGGGACCAAAGGGTTTCTGGGTGGGAAAGGGTTAAAAATATATGCAGATTAAAATGAAAAAAAAATTCCCAGAATGCAACGGGGACGCCAAACGATTTCATGCGGCCAGGTGATGGACGTAACATTAGCCCGCGCCGCGCTCACCATCTTTCACACATCGCTCTCCTCGCGGGGTGGGGGGGGGCCCGTGGGGGGGGGGGACCCCCCGCTGTTTATTTAAACTGGGATCTCCAGATTCTTGTCACCAAACACAGCTGCCGGAGCCGTGTCAGTTGGTTTAAGTCCTCAGGAGCTTTGCGCGGTGTTGTTGCAGCGTTTTGCGCGCAGCACCCGGCGCGACCTCCGACCTCCCCTGCAACAACATTTTGAAAAGCGTACAAAACAAGGGCTTATCCGGCTCCAAACATCATTACGGGCGGCGCGGGGGGCGGGGGCCCCGACCGCTGGAGCGCAGATCCCCGGCGGCCGGCGCGGGAAGAGGCACTTAGAGATCTGACATCTGGAATTAAGACGCTCGAGCGAAAAATAATCGTTCTGCGCGGGAGGCGGCGGCCTGACGGGAGGAAATAATGATTTTTTTAGGAGAATGCGTCACAGCGCCGCGCTTCGTTCAGGACTGAGCCGCCATTCGCACGTGCGCGACTCCAAGATCGGGCGGTTTCCATGGCAGCTTCGGATGGGGGGCGACTTGGATGCGACTTTGGCTGCTGACTGTTGTATTGATAACAGTGAGATGCGACTTTTCATGCGGCTTTTGGGCGTTTACATGGCGGCCCGCGGCAATCAAATCGCACGAAAGTCGCATCAAAGTAGCGCCGGAGCCTTTTTTAAAGTCGCAGAGATGTGAATGTCTTCCATTGAAACAGACGGGCTGCGACTTGTCATGCGATATTACGTGTAAAGCGCTGCGGAAACTGTTGGCGCTGCATAATAATAATATTAATGGGTCCAAAGTCGCTCGGCAAGTCGCACACGTGTGAACGGAGCCAAAGGATGGCCATACACGGGTCAATTTCTGAACGATTTTTTGTTGGAAAATCGGACCAAAGAATAATCGGCCGATTTTCACTCAGTTAGTGGGGGCAATGACACCGGACGATTTTCGCTCTGTTAGTGGGGTCAATGGCACCGGACGATTTTTGCTCTGTTAGTGGGGCAATGACACCGGACGATTTTTGCTCTGTTAGTGGGGCAATGACACCGGACGATTTTTGCTCTGTTAGTGGGGCAATGACACCGGACGATTTTCACTCTGTTAGTGGGGTCAATGACACCGGACGATTTTTGCTCTGTTAGTGGGGCAATGACACCGGACGATTTTCGCTCTGTTAGTGGGGGCAATGACACCGGGCGATTTTCGCTGTTAGTGGGGGCAATGACACCAGACGATTTTTGCTCTGTTAGTGAGGCAATGACACCGGACGATTTTCGCTGTTAGTGGGGTCAGTGACACCGGACGATTTTTGCTCTGTTAGTGGGGCAATGACACCGGGCGATTTTCGCTCTGTTAGTGGGGCAATGACACCGGACGATTTTCACTCTGTTAGTGAGGCAATGACACCGGACGATTTTCGCTCTGTTAGTGGGGCAATGACACCGGACGATTTTCGCTCTGTTAGTGGGGCAATGACACCGGACGATTTTCGCTCTGTTAGTGGGGCAATGACACCGGACGATTTTCGCTGTTAGTGGGGTCAGTGACACTGGACGATTTTCACTCTGTTAGTGAGGCAATGACACCGGACGATTTTTGCTCTGTTAGTGGGGTCAATGACACCGGACGATTTTTGCTCTGTTAGTGGGGTCAATGACACCGGACGATTTTCGCTCTGTTAGTGGGGCAATGACACCGGACGATTTTCGCTCTGTTAGTGGGGCAATGACACCGGACGATTTTCGCTGTTAGTGGGGCAATGACACCGGACGATTTTCGCTGTTAGTGGGGCAATGACACCGGACGATTTTTGCTCTGTTAGTGGGGTCAATGACACCGGACGATTTTTGCTCTGTTAGTGGGGCAATGACACCGGGCGATTTTCACTGTTAGTGGGGCAATGACACCGGACGATTTTCGCTGTTAGTGGGGCAATGACACCGGACGATTTTTGCTCTGTTAGTGGGGGCAATGACACCGGGCGATTTTCACTGTTAGTGGGGGCAATGACACCGGACGATTTTCGCTCTGTTAGTGGGGGCAATGACACCGGACGATTTTCGCTCTGTTAGTGGGGGCAATGACACCGGACGATTTTTGCTCTGTTAGTGGGGGCAATGACACCGGACGATTTTTGCTCTGTTAGTGGGGGCAATGACACCGGACGATTTTTGCTCTGTTAGTGGGGCAATGACACCGGACGATTTTCGCTGTTAGTGGGGGCAATGACACCGGGCGATTTTTGCTCTGTTAGTGGGGCAATGACACCGGACGATTTTTGCTCTGTTAGTGGGGTCAATGACACCGGGCGATTTTCACTCTGTTAGTGAGGCAATGACACCGGACGATTTTCACTGTTAGTGAGGCAATGACACCGGACGATTTTCACTGTTAGTGAGGCAATGACACCGGACGATTTTCACTGTTAGTGGGGCAATGACACCGGACGATTTTCACTGTTAGTGGGGGCAATGACACCGGACGATTTTCGCTGTTAGTGGGGGCAATGACACCGGACGATTTTTGCTCTGTTAGTGAGGCAATGACACCGGACGATTTTCACTCTGTTAGTGAGGCAATGACACCGGACGATTTTCACTCTGTTAGTGAGGCAATGACACCGGACGATTTTCGCTCTGTTAGTGGGGCAATGACACTGGACGATTTTCACTCTGTTAGTGGGGCAATGACACCGGACGATTTTTGCTCTGTTAGTGGGGTCAATGACACCGGACGATTTTTGCTCTGTTAGTGGGGTCAATGACACCAGACGATTTTCGCTCTGTTAGTGGGGCAATGACACCGGACGATTTTCGCTCTGTTAGTGGGGCAATGACACCGGACGATTTTCGCTGTTAGTGGGGTCAGTGACACCGGACGATTTTTGCTCTGTTAGTGGGGCAATGACACCGGGCGATTTTCACTGTTAGTGGGGCAATGACACCGGACGATTTTTGCTCTGTTAGTGGGGCAATGACACCGGACGATTTTCGCTGTTAGTGGGGTCAGTGACACCGGACGATTTTTGCTCTGTTAGTGGGGCAATGACACCGGACGATTTTCGCTGTTAGTGGGGTCAGTGACACCGGACGATTTTCGCTGTTAGTGGGGCAATGACACCGGACGATTTTTGCTCTGTTAGTGGGGCAATGACACTGGACGATTTTCGCTCTGTTAGTGAGGCAATGACACCGGACGATTTTCGCTGTTAGTGGGGCAATGATACCGGACGATTTTTGCTCTGTTAGTGGGGCAATGACACCGGGCGATTTTTGCTCTGTTAGTGGGGCAATGACACCGGATGATTTTTGCTCTGTTAGTGGGGCAATGACACCGGACGATTTTCGCTCTGTTAGTGAGGCAATGACACCGGACGATTTTCGCTGTTAGTGGGGCAATGATACCGGACGATTTTTGCTCTGTTAGTGGGGCAATGACACCGGGCGATTTTTGCTCTGTTAGTGGGGCAATGACACCGGAAGATTTTACCCGAATTTTCCACTTCTTAATAAGCGATTGAACAGCACTGACCGACATATTCGTGTCCTTGGATATCTTTTTATATCCTTTTCCATCTTTACCCATTACCTTGTTCCGCAGTTCTTTTGATGGTTCTTTTCTGCTCCCCATGGCTCAGTATCTTGCCTAGTCAGTGCCACCACGTGAGAGCGAACAAACTCATCGACTATTTATACACAGACACTGATTGCAATTTAAAAAGCCACAGAGGTGGGAAATGAACCTTTATTGTACCCTGTGGGTGTCCCCTTGTGTGTCTGTACCAAGGCCGAACATTCCTGGGGAGTAGTGATGGGCCGAACACCCCCCCCCCCCCCCGTTCGACCGCGAACTTCGAACACGAACCGAACTGAGCGGAATTTTCCTGCATCTGAGTATATGGTGAGATCCCGCTCAGTGACTACAATCCGGCGGGAGGTCCATGATGACGTCACGCTGTATTTTAGTAGTGAGACGTCCATTCATGTTCCCGCTGTCAGTGGGGATCCCCTCTGACAGTCGAATGGAAAAAAATTGTCAGCATTGCCCGACAGTTAAAAAAAAAAAACGGCTTGGGTTCCCCCCTCCCATCTATACCAAGCCCTTTGGGTCTGATATGGATTTTGAGGGGGACCACCACCACCCATTTTTTTTAAAAAAATGGCGTGGGGGTCCCCCCCCAAAATCAGTACCAGACTCTTATCCAAGCATGCAGCCCGGCAGGTCAGGAAAGGGGGGGGGGGACGAGCTAACGCCCCCCCCCCCTCCTGAACCATACCAGGCCACATGCCATCGCCCCCAAAGCACCCCCCCCAAAGGATCTTGTCCCCATGTTGATGAGGACAAAGGCCTCTTCTCCACAACCCTGGTCAGTGGTTGTGGGGGGTCTGTGGGTGGGGGGCTTATTATCCGGGGCTCCCGGATCCCCCCCTATGTGAGTATGGGGTACATGGTACCGCTACCCATTCACAAAAAAAAAAAATTGTAAAAATGACAGGAGACGGTCTGTGACAAGTCCTTTATTAAAAAAAAAAAAGTAAAAATAATGTCCCGTGAAGAAGATCCAACATCAATCACGGCGCCGGCCACCCGAAAAAAAGAAAAGAAAACCAGCTCCACCCTCCATCTGACAGCTGCACCCCCATGACCATTCCTAAATACTGTCCCACTCACATGACCTTTAATGGCCCCCCAGTCTTAGTCCGTAGGGTTCAGTATTGAGTTGGCCCCGCCCTTTCCACGCACATGACCTTTAATGGCCTCCCAGTCTTAGTCCGTAGGGTTCAGTATTGAGTTGGCCCCGCCCTTTCCACACACATGACCTTTAATGGCCCCCCAGTCTTAGTCCGTAGCGTTCAATATTGAGTTGGCCCCGCCCTTTCCACACACATGACCTTTAATGGCCTCCCAGTCTTAGTCCGTAGGGTTCAATATTGAGTTGGCCCCGCCCTTTCCACACACATGACCTTTAATGGCCCCCCAGTCTTAGTCCGTAGGGTTCAATATTGAGTTGGCCCCGCCCTTTCCACACACATGACCTTTAATGGCCCCCCAGTCTTAGTCCGTAGAGTTCAATATTGAGTTGGCCCCGCCCTTTCCACACACATGACCTTTAATGGCCCCCCAGTCTTAGTCCGTAGGATTCAATATTGAGTTGGCCCCGCCCTTTGCAGCTATAACAGCTTCACCTCTTCTGGGAAGGCCGTCCACAAGGTTTAGGAGGGTGCCTATGGGAAGGTTGGACCATTCTTCCAGAAGCACATTTGTCAGGTCAGGCACTGATGTCGGGGGAGGGGGCCTGGCTCGCAGTCTCCGCTCTAATTCATCCCAAAGGGGTTCTATGGGGTTGAGGTCAGGACTCTGTGCAGGACAGTCAAGTTCCTCCACCCCAAACTGGCTCCTCCATGTCTTTATGGACCTTGCTTTGTGCACTGGGGGGGCAGTCATGTTGGAACAGGAAGGGGCCATCCCCAAACTCCTCCCACAAAGTTGGGAGCATGAAATTGTCCAAAATGTCGCCTTAAGAGTTCCCTTCACTGGAACTAGGGGGCCAAGTCCAACCCCTGAAACACACCCCCACACCATAATCCCTCCTCCACCAAACTCTACACTTGGCACAATGCAGTCAGGCAAGTACCGTTCTCCTGGCCACCACCAAACCCAGACACGTCCATCGGATTGCCAGACAGAGAAGCGTGATTGGTCACTCCAGAGAACACACCTCCATGCTCTAGAGTCCAGTGGCGGCGTGCTTTACACCACGGCATCCGACGCTTTGCATTGCACTTGGTGATGGAAGGCTTGGATGCAGCTGCTCGGCCATGGAAACCCATTCCATGAAGCTCTCTACGCACTGTTGTTGGGCTCATCTGAAGGCCACACCAAGTTTGGAGGTCTTTAGCTATTGACTCTGCAGACAGTTGGTGATTTCTGCGCACTGTGCGCTTCAGCATGCGCTGACCCCGCCCTGTCATGTGACGTGGCCTACGACTTGGTGGCTGAGTGGCTGTTGTTCCCAGTTGCTTCCACTTTGTTATAATCCCACTAACAGTTGAGCGTGGAATATTTAGTAGCCAGGAAATGTCACGGATGGACTTATTGCCCAGGTGGCCACCTATCAAGGGACCACGCTTGGAGTCACTGAGCTCCTGAGAGCGACCCATTCTTTCACCAATGTTTGTAGAAGCCGTCTGCATGCCTAGGGGCCTGATTGTATACACCTGTGTCCATGGAGGGGATTGGAGCACCTGAATCACATGATATGGAGGGGATTGGAGCACCTGAATCACATGATATGGAGGGGATTGGAACACCTGAATCACATGATATGGAGGGGATTGGAACACCTGAATCACATGATATGGAGGGGAGTGGAGCACCTGAATCACATGATATGGAGGGGATTGGAACACCTGAATCACATGATTGGGAGGGGATTGGAAAACCTGAATCACATAATATTGAGGGGATTGGAACACCTGAATCACATGATTGGGAGGGGATTGGAACACCTGAATCACATGATATGGAGGGGATTGGAACACCTGAATCACATAATATTGAGAGGATTGGAACACCTGAATCAGATGATATGGAGGGGATTGGAACACCTGAATCACATGATATGGAGGGGATTGGAACACCTGAATCACATGATATGGAGGGGATTGGAACACCTGAATCTCATGATATGGAGGGGATTGGAACACCTGAATCACATGATTGGCAGGGCGGGGCCAATACTTTTGGCAATATAGTGTGTATGTTATGAAACCTGGAACTGTTTACAGACCCCCCCTCGCAGACGATCGTCTCCGTTTCATTCATTTTTTCACAGCCTGCCCATCCTGCAGACCCCACAAAGCGGGACAAGTTAAAGGTTAACAGTGCAATCACCGATGACAATCATCCCGACACTTTCATAGGACTCCCGAGCGATGTTTTTATAGCGGTGATGAATGGAGCGCACTGTAAAGTCATAATCGCATCACCTCTGGAGAACGACCCCCCCCACCCCCCGATGCTTCGCTGATCCGCAGGAAATGGGCGGTTTGGGAAAGTTGTCATCGGTGGTCAAGTTAATTTTTAAAAGGAAAGTATCGTCATCTGTGGAGACTGTTCTGTGCTGACACTGCGCATGCGGCCGGGCATCGAACGGGACAAAGACATCGAATTATTCATCAGCAATGTTATGTCTGAGCGCTCCACCCTCCTCCGAACTACAGAAGTCCAGCATTTCGTCCCTCTTTTTTCTGATTTTTTTTTTGCATTTGTTTTTGAGGACAAACCTATGTATGTATGTATGTATGTATGTATGTATGTATGTATGTACAGTATGTATGTATGTATGTATGTATGTCCCCATTGCACTGGTTGGCAAAACCTGGCTGTCAAAATGACAGCTGTGAGCTGCTGTTTAAATCCAGGAGCTGTAGAGACTGCTGCTGTCTCTCTATCTCCCGTCTGATCAATGTTTATAAACAATGTTACTTTGTATCTCTCTATCTCCCGTCTGATCGATGTTTATAAACAATGTTACTTTGTATCTCTCTATCTTCCGTCTGATCGATGTTTATAAACAATGTTACTTTGTATCTCTATCTCCCGTCTGATCGATGTTTATAAACAATGTTACTTTGTATCTCTCCATCTCCCGTCTGATCGATGTTTATAAACGATGTTACTTTGTATCTCTCCGTCTCCCGTCTGATCAATGTTTATAAACGATGTTACTTTGTATCTCTCCCGTCTGATCGATGTTTATAAACAATGTTACTTTGTATCTCTATCTCCCGTCTGATCGACGTTTATAAACAATGTTACTTTGTATCTCTATCTCCCGTCTGATCGATGTTTATAAACAATGTTACTTTGTATCTCTCCATCTCCCGTCTGATCGATGTTTATATAAACAATGTTACTTTGTATCTCTCCATCTCCCGTCTGATCGATGTTTATATAAACAATGTTACTTTGTATCTCTCCATCTCCCGTCTGATCGATGTTTATAAACAATGTTACTTTGTATCTCTCCATCTCCCGTCTGATCGATGTTTATAAACAATGTTACTTTGTATCTCTCCATCTCCCGTCTGATCGATGTTTATAAACAATGTTACTTTGTATCTCTCCATCTCCCGTCTGATCGATGTTTATAAACAATGTTACTTTGTATCTCTCCATCTCCCGTCTGATCGATGTTTATAAACAATGTTACTTTGTATCTCTCTATCCCCCGTCTGATCGATGTTTATAAACAATGTTACTTTGTATCTCTCCATCTCCCGTCTGATCGATGTTTATATAAACAATGTTACTTTGTATCTCTCCATCTCCCGTCTGATCGATGTTTATAAACAATGTTACTTTGTATCTCTCCATCTCCCGTCTGATCGATGTTTATAAACAATGTTACTTTGTATCTCTATCTCCCGTCTGATCGATATTTATAAACAATGTTACTTTGTATCTCTCTCTCCCGTCTGATCGATGTTTATAAACAATGTTACTTTGTATCTCTCTCTCCCGTCTGATCGATGTTTATAAACAATGTTACTTTGTATCTCCATCTCCCGTCTGATCGATGTTTATAAACAATGTTACTTTGTATCTCTCCATCTCCCGTCTGATCGATGTTTGTAAACAATGTTACTTTGTATCTCTCCATCTCCCGTCTGATCGATGTTTATAAACAATGTTACTTTGTATCTCTCTCTCCCGTCTGATCGATGTTTATAAACAATGTTACTTTGTATCTCTATCTCCCGTCTGATCGATGTTTATAAACAATGTTACTTTGTATCTCTATCTCCCGTCTGATCGATGTTTATAAACAATGTTACTTTGTATCTCTATCTCCCGTCTGATCGATGTTTATAAACAATGTTACTTTGTATCTCTCTATCTCCCGTCTGATCGATGTTTATAAACAATGTTACTTTGTATCTCCATCTCCCGTCTGATCGATGTTTGTAAACAATGTTACTTTGTATCTCTCCATCTCCCGTCTGATCGATGTTTGTAAACAATGTTACTTTGTATCTCTCCATCTCCCGTCTGATCGATGTTTGTAAACAATGTTACTTTGTATCTCTCCATCTCCCGTCTGATCGATGTTTATAAACAATGTTACTTTGTATCTCTCTCCCGTCTGATCGATGTTTATAAACAATGTTACTTTGTATCTCTATCTCCCGTCTGATCGATGTTTATAAACAATGTTACTTTGTATCTCTATCTCCCGTCTGATCGATGTTTGTAAACAATGTTACTTTGTATCTCTCCATCTCCCGTCTGATCGATGTTTGTAAACAATGTTACTTTGTATCTCTCCATCTCCCGTCTGATCGATGTTTATAAACAATGTTACTTTGTATCTCTATCTCCCGTCTGATCGATGTTTGTAAACAATGTTACTTTGTATCTCTCCATCTCCCGTCTGATCGATGTTTGTAAACAATGTTACTTTTATATCTCTCCATCTCCCGTCTGATCGATGTTTATATAAACATCGATCAGACGGGAGATAGATACAAAGTTGAAAATGATCTAAGCTAAAGTAGTTGCAGCTGTGAGTGGGCGGTTCCAGCATAATTAGGGGCAGGACCTCTGAGAAAGTAGGTGTGATCAAGATGGGACTGCCCAGATAGTGGGTGTGATCTTGGCAGGACCATCCAGAAAGTAGGCGTGACCTGGGTGGGACCATGTGGGCCGTGGGCAGGGGTGATATCCTCCCAAAGACTGGGATGAAGATGTTGGTAAGTATTCCAGTGGATATAAAAGGAGGAGGCCGGTTCAGAAGATCGGTCAGTTCTGGAGGGGAGCACCCTAGGAGGTAGGTCTGCCATATTGGACATACTCCATGACAAGAGATCCCCCCCAGCTGGCCAGTTTAGTGCCCCTCTATTGTACCTTTCCAAAGTCAACCTCAGACAATCTGGAATGGCTACGAAAGCACTACAAGTCCCAGGGCATCCTGCATACGTGTCCATTTTTCAGAGCAGCAGGAATGGTGGGGACGCCATTTTCGCCAGACATGCGGCGTCCAGCCATTTGACTGCAGTATCTGATGTTCGGCTTTTTTGGCCTGGCGCGGCTGCTTGTTGTACATGGCTAGCTCCCGGGAAACTCTACTGATGTTTCATCCCCGCCAAAAACCAGCAAGCCGGGAAGTCTGTAATCACAGAGAGCTCAATGAGTGCCGAGGAGCCGGGCCTGGCTGGGGGCCCACCTGGCATGTGTCATGGACTGTGCTGGGCCAAGGCCAGTGCTGAGGCTGCATCTTCCACCGCACAGCAACCGTTAGACTGTTTCCTCCAGATTCCTTTGTTTTAGTTATAGAGATCAGAAAGGAGGACTCCAATGCCTCCTTATAGCTATGGGAATTCCTGCAGGCCAATCTTCCCACGAACCATTCTATGATGTAAAGGGGTGGCCTTGATGGCCAGGGTCTTGGTACATGTCTTCCTGGTGTTGGGGCATCATCCCAGGCAATATATCACTGGTTGGTGGCTGGGTTGGACTCTTGCTGGGGTCTTGGAGGGGAATAAGGAAGAAATGACACTAGGTATGTGGAATGGTGGCCTTGAAGGGAACCTGCTGGACCTGCTGGCTCTGTTACGAAGAGTAATTAGAGAACTGTCCTTGGGTTTGAGCACCAAATTATACCTGAGAGGACTGGCTGTGACATTAGGTGCCCCTACATACAGTACATATACAGAGTTAGCATTTCAGTATACAAACATTATTCCAGTTATATTGTCAGGGATCCCCTCGTTCCGTGCCTCGATGGTCCCGGCGCAGGCGCACTGCTCCTCCCAGCGCACGGGCACTAGTTCCGGGCCGGCCGCGGCGTTCGAGTTCGCGCATGCGCAGTAGAAGCCGCGGCCGCCCGCTGGGCACCAATGGCAGCGCAGGGCGGGATATTTAAATGTCCCTGAGCTGTCATTTCGTTGCCTTCTGGTCTTACCTGCTTCCTGCGTTCCTGTACCTGTGCCTAGTAAGTTATTGACCCGGATTGCTATTGACCTTGCTGATTTCTCCTGCCCAGACCCCTGCTTGCCTGACCTCTCTCCCTGGATGCCCCCCATTAGATCTGACCTCCTGTTGCTGACCTGGCGTGTGACCCGACGATTCTCTGCCTGCTCCCTTGTACCTTACCGTCCTCTACATTACCGACTCGGCCTGTCTGACTACGCACTTGCTCAGCCATCCATCCATCCATCCCATCAGGGTCACCCGACCTCCTCACATTTGGCTCTCCCTGGTTGGAACCCCTGGCGGACACCCCTACCACTGACAGGTGTGCTCAGTAGAGGCGACCTGGTCTCGGGGTACTACAAGTCCATCCCCACCATCAGGGGCCCTGGTGAACAAGTACCCTGGGGCTTAGATTCCGCGCTCTGGGCACGCCTGACCAGTGGAGTGCTAGTGGTGCCGCTCGGCGGTCCCTCACATATATATACAAATCTTCAAACAAAGTAAATTTTACCTATTCCCCCCCAATGTAGAGTTCTATGGGAATTCCTGCAGGCCAATCTTCCCACGAACCATTCTCCGATGTAAAGGGGTGGCCTTGATGGCCAGGGTCTTGGTACACGTCTTCCTGGTGTTGGGGCATCATCCCAGGCAATATATCACTGGTTGGTGGCTGGGTTGGACTCTTGCTGGGGTCTTGGAGGGGAATAAGGAAGAAATGACACTAGGTATGTGGAATGGTGGCCTTGAAGGGAACCTGCTGGACCTGCTGGCTCTGTTACGAAGAGTAATTAGAGAACTGTCCTTGGGTTTGAGCACCAAACTATACCTGAGAGGACTGGCTGTGACATTAGGTGACACTACATATTTATGCAGCGTTAGATGTAGAGTTCTATGGGAATTCTTGCAGCCCAATCTTCCCACAAGCCATTCACCAATGTAAAGGGGTGGCCTTGATGGCCAGGGTCTTGGTACATGTCTTCCTGGTGTTGGGGCATCATCCCAGGCAATATATCACTGGTTGGTGGCTGGGTTGGACTCTTGCTGGGGTCTTGGAGGGGAATAAGAAAGAAATGACACTAGGTATGTGGAATGGTGGCCTTGAAGGGAACCTGCTGGACCTGCTGGCTCTGTTACGAAGAGTAATTAGAGAACTGTCCTTGGGTTTGAGCACCAAATTATACCTGAGAGGACTGGCTGTGACATTAGGTGCCCCTACATACAGTACATATACAGAGTTAGCATTTCAGTATACAAACATTATTCCAGTTATATATACAAATCTTCAAACAAAGTAAATTTTACCTATTCCCCCCCAATGTAGAGTTCTATGGGAATTCCTGCAGGCCAATCTTCCCACGAACCATTCTCCGATGTAATGGGGTGGCCTTGATGGCCAGGGTCTTGGTACACGTCTTCCTGGTGTTGGGGCATCATCCCAGGCAATATATCACTGGTTGGTGGCTAGGTTGGACTCTTGCTGGGGTCTTGGAGGGGAATAAGGAAGAAATGACACTAGGTATGTGGAATGGTGGCCTTGAAGGGAACCTGCTGGACCTGCTGGCTCTGTTACGAAGAGTAATTAGAGAACTGTCCTTGGTTTGGAGCACCAGATTATACCTGAGAGGACTGGCTGTGATGTTAGATGACCCTACATACTTACGCAGAGTTAGATGTAGAGTTCTATGGGAATTCTCACAGCCCAATCTTCCCATGAGCCATTCTCTGAGGTAGAGGGATGGCCTTGATGGCCAGGGTCTTGGTACATGTCTTCCTGGTGTTGGGGCATCTTTCCAGGCAATATATCACTGGTTGGTGGCTAGGTTGGACACTTGCTGGGGTCTTGGAGGGGAATAAGGAAGATATAACACTAGGTATGTGGAATGGTGGCCTTGATGGGAATCTGCTGGCTCTGTTACGAGAGTAATTAGAGAACTGTCCTTGGTTTGGAGTACCAGATTATACCTGAGAGGACTAGCTGTGATGTTAGATGACCCTACATACGTATGCAGAGTTAGATGTAGAGTTCTATGGGAATTCCTGCAGTCCAATCTTCCCACGAACCATTCTCCGATGTAAAGGGGTGGTCTTGATGGCCAGGGTCTTGGTACATGTCTTCCTGGTGTTGGGGCATCTTTCCAGGCAATATATCACTGGTTGGTGGCTAGGTTGGACACTTGCTGGGGTCTTGGAGGGGAATAAGGAAGAAATGATACTAGGTGTATGGAGTGGGGGGCCCTGATGGGAATCTGCTGGACCTGCTGGCTCTGTTACGAAGAGTAATTAGAGAAATGTCCTTGGTTTGGAGCACCAAATTATACCTGAGAGGACTAGCTGTGATGTTTTATGGGAATTCCTTTGTTTTAGTTATAGAGATCAGAAAGGAGGACTCCAATGCCTCCTTATAGCTATGGGAATTCCTGCAGGCCAATCTTCCCACAAACCATTCTCCGATGTAAAGGGGTGGCCTTGATGGCCAGGGTCTTGGTACATGTCTTCTTGGTGTTGGGGCATCATCCCAGGCAATATATCACTGGTTGGTGGCTGAGTTGGACTCTTGCTGGGGTCTTGGAGTGGAATAAGAAATAACACCAGGTATGTGGAATGGTGGCCTTGAAGGGAACCTGCTGGAACTGCTGGCTCTGTTGTGAAGAGTAATTAGAGAACTGTCCTCGGTTTGGAGCACCAAATTATACCTGAGAGGACTGGCTGTGACCTTAGGTGACCCTACATACTTATGCAGAGTTAGCTGTAGAGCTCTAAGAATTCTTGCAGCCCAATCTTCCCACGAGCCATTCTTTGATGTAAAGGGGTGGCCTTGATGGCCAGGGTCTTGGTACATATCTTCCTGGTGTTGGGGCATCTTCGCAGGCACGTGGGAATCTATGACTGGTTGGTGGCTGGGTTGGACTCTTGCTGGGGTCTTGGAGTGGAATAAGAAATAACACCAGGTATGTGGAATGGTGGCCTTGAAGGGAACCTGCTGGCTCTGTTACGAAGAGTAATTCGAGAACTGTCCTTGGCTTGGAGCACAAAATTATACCTGAGAGGACTGGCTGTGTCCTCAGGTGACCCTACATACTTATGCAGTGTTAGTTGTAGAGTTATATGGGAATTCTTGCAGCCCAATCTTCCCACGAGCAATTCACCAATGTAAAGGGGTGGCCTTGATGGCCAGGGTCTTGGTACATGTCTTCCTGGTGTTGGGGCATCTTCCCAGGCACGTGGGAATCTATCACTGGTTGGTGGCTGGGTTGGTCTCTTGCTTGGGTCTTCAAGAATAAGAAATGATGCCATGTATGTGAAATGGTGGCCTTGATGGGAACCTGCTGGCTCTGTTACGAAGAGTAATTAGAGAACTGTCCTTGGGTTGGTGCCCCAAATCATACCTGAGAGGACTGGCTGTGACATTAGGTGACACTACATACTTATGCAACGTTAGATGTAGAGTTATATGGGAATTCTTGCAGCCCGATCTTCCCACGAGCCATTCACCAATGTAAAGGGGTGGCCTTGATGGCCAGGGTCTTGGTACATGTCTTCCTGGTGTTGGGGGCATCTTCCCAGGCACGTGGGAATCTATCACTGGTTGGTGGCTGGGTTGGACTCTTGCTGGGGTCTTCAAGAATAAGAAATGATGCCATGTATGTGAAATGGTGGCCTTGATGGGAACCTGCTGGCTCTGTTACGAAGAGTAATTCGAGAACTGTGCTTGGTTTGGTGCCCCAAATTATACCTGAGAGGACTGGTTGTGACGTTAGGTTATCCTACATACTTATGTAGAGTTAGATGTAGAGCTCTATGGGAATTCTTGCAGCCCAATCTGCACACGAGCCATTCTCCGATGTAAAAGGGGGGCCTTGAGTGGACTGGCTGTGACGTTAGGTGACCCTACATACCTACACAGAGTTAACTGTAGAGTTAGCTCACCCACAACTCAGTTACTGATCCTCTAGCTGCATCTTGGACCTTATGCTTCCACAATGAACTGAGTACCTGTCCTCATATTTTCATACAGATGTATTAAATCTTGACTTTTAACAGAAGTTTGCATCAAAAGTGTTGCCGTTTTTTATGGTAACTGATGCATCATCGTGAAACAAAAGGAGTATCTTCAACTGTCCTGAGGTTGGCCGAGTCCTGCCAATGAGGCTTGCAAGGGTAGGTCAAGAAGACTAAGCCTTGTGTACACATTCTGGACATCCAAGCATGGAGGACTGTGCTCTATAACTGGGGTCCTCTTGGCCTGAGACTGCTGTTGAGTTTGATGGACTTTTGCTGAAGCTCAGCTTGGTCAGTAGGACTTCCCAGCCTCCTCTGGTGATACGGAACCAGGAGCAGAACCAAGAACACTACAGAGCAGTCTTTCTCAGCCTTTTCATTATGAAGGAACCCTTGAAATAACTTTCTGGGTTTGCAGAACCCCTGGTAATAATTATTACATCTACAGCACATGGTACATTAGTGTAATGGTTGGTGGGAAGAATGTCCCTTACATTGGGGGTCAGTGGGAAGAATGTCCCTTACATTGGTGGTCAGTGGGAAGAATGTCCCTTACATTGGATGTCAGTGGGAAGAATGTCCCTTACATTGGTGGTCAGTGGGAAGAATGTTCCTTACGTTGGTGGTCAGTGGGAAGAATGTCCCTTACATTGGGGGTCAGTGGGAAGAATGTCCCTTACATTGGGGGTCAGTGGGAAGAATGTCCCTTACATTGGGGGTCAGTGGGAAGAATGCCCATTACATTGGGGGTCAGTGGGAAGAATGTCCCTTACATTGGTGATCAGTGGGAAGAATGTCCCTTACATTGGAGGTCAGTGGGAAGAATGTCCCTTACATTGGGGGTCAGTGGGAAGAATGTCCCTTACATTGGGGGTCAGTGGGAAGAATGTCCCTTACATTGGGGATCAGTGGGAAGAATGTCCCTTACATTGGTGGTCAGTGGGAAGAATGTCCCTTACATTGGGGGTCGGTGGGAAGAATGTCCCCTTACATTGGGAGTCGGTGGGAAGAATGTCCCTTACATTGGGGGTCAGTGGGAAGAATGTCCCTTACATTGGGGGTCAGTGGGAAGAATGTCCCTTACATTGGGGGTCAGTGGGAAGAATGTCCCTTACATTGGGGATCAGTGGGAAGAATGTCCCTTACATTGGTGGTCGGTGGGAAGAATGTCCCTTACATTGGGGGTCAGTGGGAAGAATGTCCCTTACATGGGGGGTCAGTGGGAAGAACGTCCCTTACATTGGGGGTCAGT
>NW_028321504.1:0-50000 GCF_062004578.1 Staurois parvus
TTTCCTAGATAGAAACATTAATAGAGTCTTTATGGGTGTAGGTATAGGTACTTTCCCAGTCTGCTTCTGACATGGGAAAGGATAGGTCTTTTTCCCAGGATCGCCAGGCTGGGAGTGCCTGTGACGAGTTGGTATAAAACAGTAGTAGGCAAGTAGTAGAGACCAGATGTTGTTGAGGCTCAGATCTAGAGCATATAGATTCAAAAGGGAGTAAGGGGTCGGTTCCATTTGTTTAGATAAGGCACTTTCTCCAGACCACGGCCTATTTGGAGGTATGCCCAAAAGGGAAAGGTCTGGTCCTGCATGGTCGAGGACAGGGACGTGTGGCTCATCAGTTGGCATTTATGAAAAAAGTGCTTGGCGCTGGGGCCAAATCCTAGCGAGGAAATGTTCACTCATCCCCTGAAGGAATTCTGGGTTGAATTGTATTGAGAGCAGCGTACCCGGGGCAGAATAGATGGCAGTGGCTTTGCAGGCAGCTTGGAAAGTTTTCACAGTCGGACCTATGAGTTGGTGAATAAGGAGTATTTGGGGAACATATTTTGTGGTAAGCCAGGGAACCGAGGCAAGGGGCAATTGTGAGGAGTCTTCCAGAATACCCAAACCTTAGTGGAGAAATGGACATTCCAGTCTATGATCCTGGAGAGATGACATGCCCAGTGATATTTTTCAAAATCTGGGAGTCCAATCCCTCCTCCAGGAGCACCGGTTAAGAGACGGAGAGTCGCGGGCGTTTGCGGCCCCAAATAAACTGAGTGCAAATCCGCCTACATAAAGTGAAAAACACAGAGGGCAAATGAATGGGCAGAGCTTGGAAAAGGTAGAGGAGACGGGGAGGATGTTCATCTTTAGTATGGCCACCCTCCCAAACCAGGAAAAGGAGGGTGTGTGCCATTTTTGTAAGTCGAATTGGATACAACGTGAAACTGGAAGGAATTCTTTCGTAGAGCTTGGAGAGACTGTATGGAAGTTGGATACCCAGGTATCAGCTTTCCAGGTGAAAGGAAAATGGGATTGGCAAAAGGAGAAAAGTTCTGCGGGGAGGGTAATGTTCAGGGCATGCAATTTGGTAATGTTTATCTTAAGGTTGGAAATAGTCTGAATGCAAAGTCTAAGTACATTGGGTAGAGTGAGCCGGGGTTCATACAGAAATTGCAGAATATCATCCGCATATGCAGCCATCTTGAAGTTACGCCCTGAGACTGAGAGGCCTTTTATGTCTATGTTAGAGCACAGTCTGCGGAGAATTGGCTCAAGCATCAGGACGAACAATAGCGGTGAGAGAGGGCATCCTTGACGCGTTCCATTTGCGGGAGGAGGCAATCCAGAGGTTGTCGTTTACACGTACTTGGGCACTAGGGCACGCGTAAAGGGCCATGGTAATGTTAAGCATGTGTTCCCGAAGGCCGAAGGCTTTTGGGGCCGCTACCATGTAGTCCCAAGCCACCCTGACAAATGCCTTCTCGGCATCCAGGGAAAAGAAGAATCTGCTATTTTTAGAGATGTGTAGCCAGTGGTGGAGGTTCAGGGCCTTAATAGTATTGTAAAAAAAGGGGGGGTTGTGAAAAGAAATTCACAGAGAAAGTGGCTACATTATGAACAGAATGTGATACTCAGAAAAATTTCCAAAAATTATGCTTTATTACATATACAAATTTGACATTTGGGCAATCGCCCTGGTTTACCATCACCTCAGTATGAGACAATACACACAGACCTAAAACCATATAAAATGACACCAATACCGGTCCAAATACATGTGCAACAGAGACAGTGACTACTTGAGTCTAAAGTCTTTGTAGCACTGGCGCACAGGTGAACACTTCCCACAGGAGGTGTATGCAAAAAATTATACCATAGGTATACCATGTAACATGTGGTAAATATGTAGACATGTGCTACTACCAAAAATGGTTATATCCCAAGCAGGGAGTATCAAAACATTATACTATAGATATAAAATATCACATGTATGCAATGCAGCAAGCACAGTATGCGTCAAAAAGAGAAGCATGCCTCTAGGCCTATATGAGACAAAAAATATACCTCTAAATAACTATCTTCCTTAATAGTATTGTCCCTGGCTTCCCTTTCAGGGACAAACCCCACCTGATCATTAGCGATTAAGGAAGGATAGGGAGGAGACTGTTAGCTAGAACCTTAGCATAGATTTTGATAGATTTTGATATTGACGTTTAGTAGTGATATTGGCCTGTAATTGGCCACAGACGTAGCCTCTTTATCCCCTTTGGGGATGACCGTAATGTATGCAGGCTTTATTTGCACAAAGAGCTCTTGCCAGCATTTTCCTACTCTTGGTAACATGCTCGTAGAAGAGTTTTTGCGCCAAAGTATTTCCGTTTCGGCGCTTTACCCAGTTCATCTAAAAGCTGAGAAAGTGCGTTTGTCAGGTCATTGAAAGTTTGTGATGCTTGGGTGCATTTATGGGCTCTAAGAAAGCGATGCGATCCAGTAAGGTTTTTATGCGGGCCTATTTCTCTCGTTTGTGTTTTGTAGCAAGGGCAATTAGCGTCCCTCGTATGACACATTTGTGGGCTTACCACTGAGTCAGGGGGAGGTGTCTGGTGTACAGTTAGTGTCAAAATAACTGATGAGTTCAGTACTGATTGTGGGAGAAAGAGTTAAACACTTTTCTAAAAGGTTCTTTTTTTTTTGTAAAATAAACATGTCTATACTTGCCTACTGTGTGCAGTGGTTTTGCACACAGCAGCCTGGATCCTGCTCTTCTCTGACCCCTGCAGGCTCTCCTGGGTCTACCTGTCTGTCGGGTGCCCCACAGCAGGCAGCTTGTTATGGGGGCACCCGCTGCTTCGTGTATCCATTCACACATGGAGACATGGCTTGGCCCTGCCCCCTCTCTTTCATTGGCTGACTGGCTGTGATTGACAGCAGTGGTTGACAGTCAATGAGGAGGCAGAGACCTGTGACAGCCGAGGCTGTCATTTACATCGCTGGATCGCAATGAGGCTCACGCAAGTATTGAGGAGGCTGGGGGAGCTGCTGCACACGGTTTGAAAAACCTTCAGCCTTTACAACCACTTTAAGTCAAATTGAATCAGGAAAGCAGCTACCACACACATGTGCAATTACTCCACCCAAATGAATCTAAATCAAAAACTGGTGAAGCTCTTCCAATATGACAAAACAAATCAAACATCATACAACCTCATACCATTACTCTTTATCAAACAGATTCCCCCGGTATTCAGTATCCTTTTGTAAATGAGCAAAAAAAAAAAATATATATATATATAAATATATATATATATATATATATATATATATACATGTGTGTGTGTGTGTGATATATATATATACACACACACATACACACACATATTATATGTACACATATACATACATATACACACATATATATACATACACACATATACATAAATGTATATACATACACACACAGCGTTGCTCTTAAAGCATTAAATGTACAGTCCAATGTAAGAGGCCCATAAACCAATCAACCAATCTTAGTGCAGTCTTCAAATCGATATATTACTTTTTGTCATAACAACAATATGACTTTCTTCAGCATGAACACTACCATGCCCTTCACCACACATCATGGGTATCTCCTCACCTTATATCATGGACCCCATTGCAAAAGGAGAGCCAATTGTGCTTTTATATTACAAAGCATGATTTTCTTCCGCATTCACCTGGTCATTACCGATCTCCCATTAATAAATACATACGTAAGGCCAATGTGGTGCCAATATTTAAAAAGGGGTCAAAATCTTTACCAAGTGTAACTTCAATAGTTGTGAAGATATTGGAGAGTTTAAAAAAAGACCACATAAATGAGATCTTGCTGGAAAAAATATTTTAAGCAACAGACAGCATTGATTCATGAAAGACAGAAGTTGTCAAACAAATCTGATTTCTTTTTTTGAGGGGGTGAGCAAAACCTTCGACAGAAGGGTGTCGGTGGACGTGGAATACTTGGATTTTGCAAAAGCGTTCCCCACACACGGCTAATCTGTCAGGTAAAGTCTACGGGCTTGGAAAAATCCATATGTAAATGGAGAGAAAACTGGCCAAAAGATCGTATTCAAAGAGTAGTGGTTAATGATTCATACTCTGAATGGTCTGGGGTCATCAGTGCTGTACCCCAAGGTTCAGTGCTGGGACCCTTACTTTTTAATATATTTATAAACTATATAGGGTCTGAGATTAAAAATCCCATTTCAGTCTTTGCAGATGACACCAAGCTGTGCAGTGGAATAACGTCCTTACAGGATGTCTTCAATTTACAAGCTGACCTCTATGCACTGTGTAATTGGGCAACTATGTGGCAAATGAGGTTTGAGGATGATAAATATAAGGTTATGCACTTGGGGGCTAAGAATATGCATGCAACATACATATTAGGGGGAAGGACAACTGGGGGAATCAATGGTGGAGAAGGATCTGAGAGTTCTGGTAGATCACAAGCTTAATAATGGCATGCAATGCCAAGCTGCAGTTTCTAAAGCGAACAAAATCCTCTCTTGTATTAAAAGGAGGTATAGACTCCAGAGAGAGAGAGCTATCACATTACCCCTGTACAAATCATTAGTAAGACCTCATCTGGAATATGCAGTTCTGTTTTGGGCACCAATTCACAAAAAGAACATTGGGAAACTTGAGAAAGTACAGAGAAGGGCAACTACACGGATACGATACATGGAGGAGATCAGCTATGAGGAATGATTAGAGGAACTGAATTTATTCTCTCTTGCGAAGAGGAGATTAAGGGGGGATATGATCAACATGTATAAATACATCAGTGGCTTATATAGTGAACTTGGTGTAGATCTCCTGAGGTTATCACAGAGGATAAGGGGGCACTCTTTACGTCTGGAGGAAAAGAAATTTAATCTCCAAACACAGAAAGGTTTCTTCACAGTGAGAGCTGTGAAAATGTGGAATAGACTCCCTCAGGAGTTGGTTCTGGCCAGCTCAGTGGATTGCTTCAAAAAAGGCCGGGATTCTTTCTTAGATACACAGAATATAACTGGATATTAACATTTATAGGTAAAGTTGATCCAGGGAATATTCGATTGCCTCTCGGGGGATCAGGAAGGAATTTTTTTCCCAGCAGGAGAAAATTGGATCATGCTTTGCTGGGTTTTTTTGCCTTCCTCTGAATAAACTGTTGGTATAGGATTATAACTTTTTTTTTTCTATGGTTGAACTGGATGGACTTTTGTCTTTTTTCAGCCAGACTAACTATGTAAAAAGGAAGCAAAGAAACATCCAATAGTGTAGAACACTAGTTTTTTGCAATTAGAACTTAAAATTCCACTCACATGTTAAAAAATTAGAGGAAAGACACAGGCTATTTGCATACTCAACTTTCCAAAATGGCATCTAAGCTTTGCCCAGTGTGATGAGTTCACTGCCCACCTGACACGTTGCACCCCAGTTGGCTTTTGCAAACGTTCAGGCTAGTTAACACCACCACACTCATATCTACTGATTGACCTAGCAGCCTTTTACTACACCCCCACTGATAGACAATGATAGGCAGCACTGATGGGGTGGCACGGAGAGGCAGCACTGATGAGGTGGCATGGATAGGTGGCACTGATAGGCAATGTAGGCAGCACGGACTGGGCAGCACTGCTAGGCACTGATGATCAGGGACCTCAATGTCAGTTCAGATCTGCTCTGTGACATTTGCAGGTTAATCGGCAGTACTTTCCTCACGTTGTGACAGTGTAAGGAAAGTGCTGCCGATAACCGGCAACTGAATTTTTTGTAACCTGCTGTGTCATTTGACACAGCTGATCATGTGGTAAAAGACCACTGTGATTGTCCTTTTACATAGTCATGTGATCAGCTGTGTCTGTAGGACACAGCAATCACTGACAGGACCAGGTGAGTGCGCACCGCTGGGGGAGCGTTCTGGGAGGATGTCATATGACGCCCTCCAAGAACTGGACAACCGCGCTGTAGCCGTCTTTCTGCTATAGCATGGTTCTAAAGTGGTTAAAGGCTCAGAAAACCTTTGCAGGTGTTTTCAGTTAGCCGATTAGAGTGTGACTCCATAAGCCTACAATATTGAATGTTTTCACAATATTCAAATTTTCTGAGATACTGTATTTTGGGTTTTCACTAGCTGTAAGCCATAATCATCAAAATTAAATGAAAGAAATGCTTGAAAATATATGACTCTTATGAATCTATACGGGTTTTGCTTTTTGAATTGAATTACTGAAATAAACTTTTTGACGATATTCTAATTTTGAGATGCACCTGTATATGCCATTTTATATGCTGTTTTTTATGGCATTGTAAGCTACTTTTGCATTGCTTATTCGGCTCTTAATCAGATGATATTTCACCTTTGTTGATCTGCCATAAGAACTAAGGAATGCCTCTGACAGTCTGATTAGAACCGCCCTTATTTCTTGCCTAGTATTTATCTTTGGTTAGATGTTTGTGAACAGCATGTGGTCTCCCCAAGGATGGCGGGGGGGGGGGGGGGGGCGAGGGAGGGGTTAAAAGGCTGCTATGTCAATCATGATGCAGTAGATATACAAGAGCGTGGTGTTGTTGACTAGCATGAGCCTTTGAGAAAGCCAACTGGGACGCAACATGTCAGGCAGGCAGTGACTTCATCACGCTGGGTGAAGCTTAGATGCCATTTTGGAAAGACGAGCATGGAAATAGCATGTGACTTGACTCTGTTAACTTTTTAACATGTGAGTGGAATTTTAACTTTCTTATGGAAATAAACTAGTGGTCTGCACTATTGGATGTTTCTTTGCTTCCTTTTAATGCATTTATTCCTGGGAGATCGGTAATGACTAAATGAATACAGAAGAAAATTGTGGTCTCTAATATAAAAGCATAATTGACTCTTCTTTTGCAGTGGGGTCCATGATATAAGGCAAGGAGATACCCATGAGGTGTTGTGAAGGGCATGGTGGTGTTTGTTCATGCTGAAGAAAGTCATATTGTTGTTCTGACAAGAATACATCCATTGAAGATTGCACATAGATTGGTTGGTTTATGTGACTTTTACATAGGAATATACTTTTTATTTATGTTTTAATAGCTATACTGTGTATATATATTTTTGTCACAAAAGGATACTGAATAATGGGAGAATCTGTTTATGATAAAGGGTAATGGTATGTGGTTATATATTTGTTTTATTATGTTATATTAGAAGAGCTTCACCAGTATTTGATTTAGAATAAAGCGGGTAAGTTACTAGCCGCCTAAACCAGAGAAGAAAATAACTCGACAGAAAATATTCTTCTTAATTTATCCTCATACAGGTAATAAAATCTATAACCCACAGGAATTGCGTTTAGCACTTATTATGGAAACCTCTAAAGTCTCCAGACTGATACTTTAAATTTGTCATTAGAAAGATCAGCATTACTGAGGTTGAAAATACCTTTTCCTATCAAAACCTCCTCCTTTTTGGAGTGTCCATGGGTTCGCCTGCCTCCTCTCTTTCTTCTGTATTTTCAACTTCAGTAATGCTGATCTTTCTAATGACGAATTAAAGCTCCTGGATAAGGGTCTTAAATATGCCCCTAAACGCTCCCTTAATAAGTTTGAATCATTCATTGATGTGCAAAAATTTATTAGAAAACTATTAAAAGAGATTTCCTGAGTAATCCAATTACATGGGATATCATAAAGACTAATAATTACTCTAATCTCAGTAATGCCTCAACCTTCAATCCACCTCCTCAGATAAACTCTTCTGTCGGTCTATTTAAGGATCAGGTCTTGAAAGATCTTAACAATCTCCAAATTAAGAAAGCCTATAACGATTACTCCATAAACAATGCCATGAAATCACTTCTTGATAAGAAAGATCTGGTTGTACGCCCCGCGGACAAAGGCGGGGGTGTAGTAGTTATGGGTAAACAGCATTATGTAGATGAAGTCTATAAGATTCTTGATGACTCTACCACTTACCAACCTTTATGTAAGAATCCTGTAGTTCCTTACAAGAAAAATCTTAAAAATATTATACAATCTGGCTTTGATAATAACATTATCACTCAAAAAGAGAGGGAATACCTATGCCCGAAAGCCCCGAGGGTGCCGATTCTGTATATTTTGCCGAAGATACATAAGAATGCGACTAACCCTCCTGGTAGACCTATAGTAAATGGTATCAACTCATTGTGCTCTAAAATTGGAGCCTACATCGATTGCTACCTTCAACCACTAGTAATACATACCGCTTCCTACATTAGGGATACTAAGCAAGTTCTGAACAGCTTAAAGAATGTTAACATCACTTCTTCCACTTATTTGGTCACGGCTGATGTCGAGTCCCTGTATAGCAGTATTAATCACCATGATGGTATGGACACGGCAGAATATTATTTGAAGCATGAAAGCTCCCTCACTACTACACATGTAAACTTCATTCTTAAACTACTAGATTTCGCAATGAGCAGAAATTACAGGTGGTTTGATAATCAATTCTTCCTTCAGATCAGAGGCGTAGCGATGGGGGCTAAGTTTGCCCCCAGCCTCGCCAACCTCTTCATGTCCTACTGGGAAGAGGACATTATTTATGCCAGGGATTGGCCAGAGTTGATTTTCTATAAAAGGTTCATTGATGATGTCCTCATACTGTGGAATGGGAATGAACAATCCCTCAAAAAAATTTTTGGCACTCTCAATTATAACAAAAATATCAAATTTACCTTCAACTATAGTCTAACGGATATTAATTTTCTAGATCTGATACTTATGCGTTCTAATGATAAAATAATAACTAAAACCTATTTTAAAGCGTCTGATCGTAACAGCTATATACCATTAGACAGCTGCCACCACCCCAATTGGCTTTCAAATATACCCCGGGGACAGTTCCAGAGATTACGAAGGAACTGTACTGATTTAGAAAATGATCAAGCTGCTGTTCTGAAGGAAAGGTTCATTGAAAAAGGTTATCAAGGTACTACATTGGATTATACTATATTGTCAGTGGCCAATATGGATAGAGAAACACTTCTCAGCAATAATCCCAAACCGATTAAAAATTTGATCTGCCCCTTTATAACAACCTTTTCTGTACAACATAAAGCTGTTAAACACATAATTAAGAAAAATTGCGGAATACTGAAAGCGGACCCAGTTCTATCCAAAAATTCTGCCCGAGGCACCTGAAGTGATTTTCCGAAGACCCACCACACTGAGAGATAAAATATCCCCGAATGTGGTTGAACCTCCTGCCCAACCATCACCGTTGTTCAACCTCAGTGGCTTCTTTCCTTGTAATAGGTGTATAGCGTGCAAAGCTAATAATCTCAGAAAAAAGAAAACCACTACATTTTGTCTAACCAAGACAATAAAACCTATGACATTGATAAATTTATCTGCTGTAACACTAAGTATGTTGTTTACCTTTTGGAATGCCCATGTTCTAAACAATACGTGGGGCGAACCAAAAGAAGACTTAGAGATCGCTTGTGTGAACACATTAACAATATTAAAAAGGGTTTTAAGGATCACTCCTTGTCTTCGCATTATAAGCGCTTCCATAATAAAGATCCATCCACTCTAAAATTTGCAGGTATTGATACCATCTCTCTGCATTGGAGAGGGACACATAAGATTCGTGCAATATCTCAGTTAAACTAAGTATATTTACCAATTGAGCACCCTACATCCTTTGGGGCTCAACGTTGAACTAGATGTCAATTGTTTTATTGACAATAGTTAATTTTGTTGTCTTATTTTTATGCCATTGATTATTATGTATAGTTATTGTATTTTTATATCATGTATTTATATATTTCAACATTCGTTCACACGGGAATTTTTTGATAATTTTTTTTGATTATTTTTAATAAATTCCTTTTAATAAATATTTAATATTTTTATAATATTTTTATTTTTTCGATGTAATTCATTTTTATAATCAAGGTGTCTTAATATATATGAATTTATATACTGTTATAATTAAATAATTTTACCCTGGATTTGATCATACCATAACGGATTTAAAATTAATATCTATTTCCTTAATCAAAATTCTAATCATAATCATTATTTAAGCATGTTTCTATAACCATATATTTTTATCCTATATTTGATCTTGTTAAAATTGATTCAAAAGTGATATATATATATATATATATATATATATATATACACACACACACACACACACACACACACATTTTTCTTGGCGTGATTGCAGTTATAATCATCATTCCAGATATTACTACACCTTTTAATTGCATTTTTTTATATAATAACGATCGTCAGGATATGTTATATTTCCCGTCTGAACGAACATTTCACCTGCCCTTTGAAGGAATATTGATTAATGTCTGGAAGCAGACTTTTGGCCTCCGACAAAATGGCGCTGCCACACTGAGCATGCACTGTTTTGTCTATATAAACATTGTACCCACGTCATGGCGCTTACCGGCTCTCCCTCTGACGATGTGCGTGGCACGTAACGCGTAAGGAGGAGCCTGCTCGCGCCGTTGACGTCACGCCGTCGGAGCATCGTGGAGCTCCGGCGGCCATTTCCTTCTAGGGACGGTTAGTGTTTTACTGTCATTTGCCGTTCCTATTGCTATTTACTGGATGCATCCTTGTCCTTTCAAATAAAATTTGCTTTATCCGAACGTTATCACACCATGGGCATCTTTTTGCTTTGACCCCGCATGGGGAGAACCCCCTTTTTTTCAGAAGCTGTGCTACTCCGATTCCATCCAGAGTGGGAGGTTTCTATTTGCTGCAAAAGTAACACCCACACATCCCTTAAGGGGAACTCTGTGTCGGGGCCTTATTTGCTGTGACCCTGGACCTGTCTGATCTAAAGAGGGATACTCTTCCAAGGGCAGAACCAGATGTACACTTCCAGTGACACCAGGGAATAACTATTATACACTGCACTGTATCAAGTTTGGTTCCGGTGAGTGGGCATTTCTTACATTCCGTATTGAGGAACATCCACTGATCGGGAATAACTGAGGACTATTGATTTAAGCGCTGCACTATTTCTTTGATATTATTTATTGAGGTTTTACTGGTTGCCTTGAGTGTACAGCTGCTGAACTGATTAGCGCTCACTTTTTTACTTTGTTTACCCATAGTACCCATCTGTTGACAGCCCCGAATACAAGTCGGAGAATATGTAGGGATAAAACGAGCCAGACGAGCAGGCGTGTAATACCATCAATAAAGAACCTTATAGGCATTTTCTAGAATGATAACATTCCTAGAACATTTAGATAACACTTGGGTCATGGTCCGCTAATCCTGTTGATCCAAAGTGCCCCCGAGTTCCGAATGCCAACGCTGATGATAGGAACGGACCGGAGGAGTTACATAAGAAATAACGGAAGAGTAGACCAGAGAGATTAGGCCCGGAGCATGGGGTCTGTGTCTACATTGACTTTCAACCTGTAGGGTCCCGAGTGCGTCCGTATTAGTGTATTAATAAAGTGGCGGAGTTGAAGATAGCCAAAATGTTCCTGCAATGGGATATCATGAGAGGAGCGCAGAGATTCAAAGGTGAGTATTCGAGAGGGAGATAGCATCGAATGTACATCATGGAAGCCATTTGCTTGCCACCAGGCAAACTGTCCAGGATTATCACGACCTGGTGGGAATGGGTTATGTAGCAAACTTAGTAACTGTACGTGGGCAGAGATGAGGCCAGCGGAATATTTAATAGAATCCCAAATACGAAGCGTTAGCGTCGGACTAAGGGATGAAGGTCGATGAGTAAAAGGAAGCCACAGCAAAGAAGAGAGTGGTATCGGGTGGGAGTCCATCAAGTCTACAGTAGCCCACAAGGGGAAATGGTGAGATGCATGGAGATGGGCTAAGGGAGCAATATTGGCCGCCAGACAGTAAGACCGAAGATTTGGGACAGATAACCCACCCTTGGTCTTACGAGCAAATAAAATATGTTTACTAATTCTGGGTCAAGAAGAACTTCAAATGAATGACAGAAGTTTTCGCTGATGAATACACAATATATGCGAAGGAACAGGGACAGGTAAAACTGGAAACACATACAATAATTTGGTAAGATAGGTCATACGGATCGCATTGATTCTACCGAACCACGAAAGCGGGTGAGACCAGGAGGACAGCAGCTCGGTCAGTTCATTTAAGACGGCAGGGAAATTAGCCCGAAAAAGTCCTTCGTAAGTCGGGGTGAGCTTAATACCTAAATATAGCAGAGCCGAGAGCCATTGAAAAGGAAAAAAATGTTTCAAAGTAGCCAAAAGTGATGGTGAGAGAGTAATTGACATAGCCTTAGATTTGGCAGGGTTGACATGGAGACCTGAGAGAACTGCAAAGGAATCCAAAACCGCAAGTAAATTTGGCAAAGTAACCCCTGGGTTTGTGACTGACAACAATATATCGTCAGCGAACAGAGATAACTTATGCTGGGAGCCAGCTACATCTATTCCCTTAATATCAGGATGCATACGAATGGCTTCTGCCAAAGGTTCCAAGGCCAAGATAAATAGTATGGGAGAAAGTGGGCACCCTTGTCTAGTTCCCCTGCCAATTGGGAACGTTGAGGACTCAAATCCATAATATTTGAGTTTTGCTTGAGGGGATGTATATAGCGAAGAGATCCAACGTAAGAACGAGGGACCAAAACCAAAACGGTGAAGGACCGACATGAGATAAGGCCAGGACAAAGTGTCAAAGGCCTTGTTGATATCTAGAGATAGGAGCATCATATCAATTTTGCGAGTATGAGCCAAATGTTGTAACTGTAAAAATGCATCTGATGGCATCTCCGGCTTGCCTGTGGGGGACAAAACCCACCTGGTCTTTTTTTATCAGACGAGAAAGGAAAGAATTCAAACGAGTGGCTAAGATCTTAGTGAGAATTTTCATATCAATGTTAATAAAGCGAAAAAGGCCTATAATTTGCCCAAGAGGGATGATCTCGATCATAACCACATTAGCAGTCAGAGTCAGGGGAAAAGTTCAAACCTCCCTTCACCGCACTGAACATAGCGATAAGGTGAGGGGCAAGCACATCGGCCAATTTCTTGTAGTATAAAGCCGTGAATCCATCTGGACCTGGGCGTTTGCCCGTCTTCAGATCTGCAATGCATTGCAGAACTTCTGATAATTGGATATCACGGTCCTTCAGGTCCTTATGAGCCTGAGTCAAAGTAGGCAAGGAAAAATGGGATAAAAAGTCAGAAATAGACTGAGGGTCAGCCCATGTAGGATCCCTATAAAGTCTGGCAAGTCGATGCCGGGACTCCTCCAATACCGCTACAGGATTACTTGTGAGAGCATTCTGACGGGTGCGTAGAGAAATCAGTTTGGGGTGATGTGCAAAAGAGCGTAATCTACGTGCCAACATGGAATCTGGTTTATTTGCTTTACTACACCACTTCTGGCGGAAAAATTATTTCAAAGTAATCTGCTGCCTATGACTAAGGATTATATGGATAGATGGTGGGATTGTGCATTATGTTTTGTAATCTATTATGTTCTAATAGATTGGTGTAGTCTTTACCAATACGTCCACTCTACACCCTGTTCAAAATTATTATGCAAATGATATTTTTCTCATTTACCTAAATAATTGATGTAAATAACAGTCAGCATAATTCTCATGTTATCAACTATTAAGAGTACAATTCAAATTTTATTGAACAAACCTAATAACAGTATTTTTTTTAAACATAAAAAACTTACAATGCACTGTTCCAAATTATTACGCGCAGTAAGTTTCAAAACACTTTATAGGTTGTAAAGAACTGAAAATTGTCATTTGTTGTGTTTGCAGCATATTTACTGAAATCAAAAGCTATTTCAAATCAAACATTTAATAACATTTTAACTTTTAAAACATTTTAACAGGTCACGTTACATTTTAACATAAGATCCCTTATTTGATAGCAGCTTCACAAGTCTTGCATCAATTGAACTTGTGAGTTTTTGGACAGCTTCTGCTTGAATTTGTTTGCAAGATGTCAGAATAGCCTCCCAGAGCTGCTGTTTGGATGTAAACTGCCTCCCACCCTCATAGATCTTTTGCTTGAGGATGTTCCAAAGGTTCTCAATAGGAATGAGATCAAGGAAGGATGGAGGCCACACCATGACTTTCTCTCCTTTTATCCCTATAGCAGCCATTGATGCAGAGGTATTCTTTGCAGCATGAGATGGTGCATTGTCATGCATGAAGATGATTTTATTACGGAAAGCATAGTTCTTCCTTCTGTACCAGGGAAGAAATTGGTCAGTCATAAACTCCACATACTTTGCAGAGGTCATCTTTACACCTTCGAGGACCCTAAAGGGGCCGACCAGCTCTATTCCCATGATTCCGGCCCAAAACATGACTCCACCACCTTGCTGACGTCGCAGCCTTGTTGGAACAGGGTGGCCGTCCACCAACCATCCACTACTCCATCCATCTGGACCATCCAGGGTTGCACGGCACTCATCAGTGAACAGGACTGTTTGAAAATTAGTCTTCATGTATTTTTCTGCCTTATGCAGCCATTTCTGCTTGTGAGCATTGGTTAGTGGTAGAAGGTTCATGCACAGTTGCAAGACTCTGGAGGACTCTACACCTTGATGTCCGTGAGACTCCAGAGGCACAAGCACCTTCAAATATATGTTTGCTGCTATGTAATGGTATTTTAGCAGCTGCTCTCTTGATCCGATGCATGGATCTGGCAGAAATCTTCCTCAATGTGCCTTTATCTGCACAAACCCGTCTGTGCTCTGAATCAGCCACACATCTCTTAATAGTGCGATGATCACGCTTAAGTTTTTGTGAAATATCTAAATGTTTTCATACCTCATCCAAGGCATTGAACTATTTCACTCTTTTCAGCAGCAGAGAGATCCTTTCTTCCCCATATTGCTTGAAAATGGTGCTCTGCTTAATAATGTGGAACACCCTCCTTTAGTAGTTTTTCCTTAAATTGGGCTCACCGGCCAATCTAATTATCACAGGTGTCCGAGATTGTTTTCAGTGATCAAAAGAGCCCTGACACAATGCCATCCATGAGTTAAACTGAAAAACAAAATATTTCATCTTTGCGACACTTAAATAGAATTTTCATAATAATTTGGAACAGGGTGTATTATGACAGAGGACATGTTCATTTCTAATGCTGTGTGCAAAGTATTTTCTGCTGGAAGGTTGTGGACATTAGGAATAATTCTGCATTACAGCACAAATTTAGTTTAGCACAGCTAATGAATCCTACCTCATAATTTCCCGTCATGATCAGTTTAGCAAACTTTCTTGACCCGGCCACATTACATCGCTCCCCAATATTCACAAAGTTGGTGTAAGGTCCTATTATGAATGCTTCCAAGCCTGTAGAAGAAAACAACAATTATTAAAAAATATACTATTTTGAAACTGCACTCAACTGAAGCCACTTTTTTTTTTTTTTTTTTTAAACACAAAATTCTATTCCAAAACTGCAGCTACTCAGTTCACCAGTCAAAGTTAACGCATGTCATATCCCTAAAGATGTGGCTACTTAATCAGCCTCCACATCAACATGCATATGACCTGGTAATGAGGTTCAGACGCTTGAGTGATAGCTCAAACAACAGAAATGATTTCAATAGTTCTTTATTATTAATTCAGTAAACAACGTACAGAAGACTGATGCAGAGAAAAGATACACAATCAAAACTGTCATCTGCATACAATTTGAGTACATCAAAAGAATCAAGTCAAATGAGCTTGAGGAGATTACTGGATATCATAACAATACAAGAGGAACCATATAACAATGAGAATATGTATAATCTATTGTTTAATAGTGTCCAGGTTCAAAGCAAATACATTGAAAGAACCAATACAGAAAGGCAGTGGAGCACAAAAAAATCCAGTATTTATATTTCTATACAGTGCAAAAGTGGTGAGTTAGCTCCTATCCAGACTTACCAACCCTGGCAGCAAATGGCTATTTTAAAATTCAAATATATGTTCAAATGAACGTTACAGGTTAATGTCAGCAATGATTTCAACAAGCTTTGGCGGAGGACAGTAGATGAGTTCCATTTAAATGTTATGCAGGATTTTGCCGGGCGAGCTGGATTACATACATGTACGTGATCCAGCCTGTGGTGCGCAGCTACTAGCACCGGGCCACTTTCATAATAGCTGTGATTCCTATAACAATGCTATGATTGGCCCACAGCTATCACATGGTAAATGGGCCAATCACATCACTCTGTATTATGAGATAGAGGTGGACCAATCACAGCACACAATAATAATCGCAGCTGTTGTGACCCATTCATGATAGTTCAAAATATTAATCATCATAAATAGTGCAGCGCTCTTATAAATTTTAAAAATGATAATTCCTATTCAACCACTAAGTGCAATACATAAAAGTGCTCCAATGTAAAAGTGCCAAATTAGATAATATACTTATAAATATACAAAATTATCTTAAATAAGTTGTGCCACTCCAAAAGCGACTTATTATCTGTGCCCACACACTAAAAAATAGATGCAAGCCCCCTTCAAAAGAAAAAAGGGGGTAAACAAACAGTGCTTCTGTGCAATAAAGTGTCCACACTTCAAATGCCACTAAAATACTCAAAACAAAGCGTCCATGAAACAATCAATAAGTGATGTATAAATTCATGCAATGCGCAAATGGTGATTGTACTCCGTGATCGTGTCAACACTCTTCTCCTATTAAGGCTAGATTGCCTCCTCACCTCCTCCAGGTGACCCCCAGGGGCCAAACAGCTTTCAGGATCACCCTGGATCCCTATTCCTGAAGACAGGTACCGTTCCTCACGTTGTGGATCTCCTAAGGGGCTCCCATTGCCCCAGGCCGGATGCTTCTGAAGAACAATAGCTCACCAGCCCAGTGAGTCAAAGAAAAATCCTCTAAGTGTGGTATTAATTTAACCAAGACTCCTTTAATGTCAGCAAACGAAACGCCACTCACATGTTCCAGCAGTTCTCCCTCCTCACCGATGTGTGGGTGTAGTGATCTTTGTTAATGTGTGGGTAGATTGCATGAAGGAGCATATTATTTGATGCAGATTTTTGATGCAATTTTTTATGTAATCTTTATATTGGATTTTAATATCGAATATATATTTTTTTGTTATTTTTAGGAGATTATATATAGTTTTATATTAATTTTATTCTGAGTGTTAGGTAGAGTTAGTAGCATCCCCGTGACTCACTCCTTAGTGTCTATTCTATACATATTATGATTAATGAGATAATTTATTCATATTCTTATTTTTAATTTATTATTTTAATAAAGATATATTTAGCCTGTAGTTTGCCAGGGCTCCGTGTAATTACATAATACTGGGGTATTGTGAATTTAAGTATGTTTCTTACATTCCCCATACCGTATTATGTCTACTGTGTATTTTTAAATAGAGGTGTGCTTCAATAAAATGGCCGCGGTTGCCGCTAATTATCAGGGGAGGCGTGCCGTTAGTGTCATTAGTGAGTAGGTCCGGTATAAAAGGGAGGAGCTGCATTCCTATGGCGATACCCCGAGGAAGTCACAAGTAGTCTGTGACGTAACGCGTAGGTACGCTAATACGCAGCTTCCGGTGCGCAGTGACGCAGTTCCGGTGTCCGCCGCCATCTTGGTATACCCAGGAAGTTCCTACACATGCAGTACACCCACACATCGGTGAGAAGGGAGAACTGCTGGAACATGTGAGTGGCGTTTCCTTTGCTGACATTAAAGGAGTCTTGGTTAAATTAATACTGCACTTAGAGGATTTTTCTTTGACTCACTGGGCTGGTGAGCTATTGTTCTTCAGAAGCATCCGGCCTGGGGCAATGGGAGCCCCTTAGGAGATCCACAACGTGAAGAAACTTACCTGTCTTCAGAAATAGGGATCCAGGGTGATCCTGAAAGCTGTTTGGTCCCTGGGGGTCACCTGGAGGAGGTGAGGAGGCAATCTAGCCTTAATAGGAGAAGAGTGTTGACACGATCACGGAGTACAAGCACCATTTGCACATTGCATGAATTTATACATCACTTATTGATTGTTTTATGGACGCTTTGTTTTGAGTATTTTAGTGGCATTTGAAGTGTGGACACTTTATTGCACAGAAGCACTGTTTGTTTACCCCCTTTTTTCTTTTGAATGGGGCTTACATCTATTTTTTAGTGTGTGGGCACAGTTAATAAGTCACTTTTGGAGTGGCACAACTTACTTAAGATAATTTTGTATATTTATAAGTATATTTGCATTATCTAATTTGGCACTTTCACATTGGAGCACTTTTATGTATTGCACTTAGTGGTTGAATAGGAATTATCATTTTTAATATTTATAAGAGCGCTGCACTATTTATGATTATTATACACACTGTTTGGGTACCAGTTCGAGTTTTGGCAGATTCTAGTTAGGTAGACTTCCTTTTAGCGCAGGAGGACCTTGGTCCCAGTCCAAAATATTGCATCCACTGTAAAAGCAATTAAAAAAAAAAATCGCTGATAGGGAGACTCAGAGCTCTGAAGAAGGGCGTACGTTTCCCGAAACGCGTCAAACAACCACATCAAGGGTTTCCCATCATCTGGGACAATTACCACTGGCTCTTTGTCTCGGTTTTAAATCTCCTTTGGTTTGTGAGTATGCACTTTTATGCATTTTAATAAATTAATTTTTTACCACGGTAATGCACGAAGAGTGTGTGCCCTTACTTTGCTTTCCTTTATCAGTACCAAGATTTCCAGATCTTTCAAGGGCTGCACCTCAGAGAATGACAGATACAGTACCCCCATTCAGCATGAAGATTTGTGTGCTGGTTTCGTTTCATTTTTCTTGACTACCAACAAGATTGCCTGTAACTGAAGAGGCAACTCTGATTAGGTGTGCCAGGGGTTCCATCAAGAGGTGAAAAGTATTGGAGAAAACAGCCTTGTCTAGTTCTGTTAGGAATTAGGAACACTTGTTAGATTATACCAGAGGTGTAGACCGGCATGATAACCTTAAGAATTGGGCCGAAAAGCCACATTTTGAAAGAAAAGCTTTGAGGAACCCCCAGATCCCCAGTGTATCCTATGGAATGCTTTATCTGCATCTAATGAAAGTAAAAGACAGGAGATTATGGCGTTCTGCATGTTTATTAATGATGATACATCTAGTGGCGCCAGGAGACAGACAACTTTTGACAAATCCAACCTGGTCTTCATGAATTAATTGGAGATGATATTGAAGAGTCTTTGAGAGATAACTTTGGCATATATTTTAACATCTGAATTTAAAAGGAAAATACGTATACAGTTGCAGAGAAAGAAAGGGTCCTTGTCTGGTTTCAGTATAGAATCTACTACTGCTTGAAGCATTTCTTTTGGGAAGGATCCTGTGAGCATGCTTTATTAGAGACCTCTGTAAGGTGTAGCAGTAGGATTGATTTGAATTGCTAATATTAGTTGGGGAAACCGTCCAGGCCTGGGGATTTAGCTGTGAGGGGGGTATCAATGATTTACTTCAGGTCAGTGACAGTGAATGGATGAGATAAGGAGTGAATCTAATCAGTAGTATTTTGTTTACAGTTAACCTGCTCCTGCCGGCCATACACATACTGTATATGCGTCCTCTTGGAGGGTAGGCTTTATTGCAGAGAGGCCGCATATATGCATTTCTACATAAATATTTCCTGTGCTGAAAGCACAGTTACTGATGGGTACCGGAAAGCTCCCGCTGCATACTTGCATTTAGCAGCTTTCCGATCACGTCACCGCAATGACGGCCATTCAAAGACGTCACATGATTGAAATGCCTGCCTCCACATACTGGCATTTAACTTAAAGGGCCAGGAGGTGGCAGCGGGAAGGGGTTAAAGGACAAAGTAACTGATTCATTTGCTCTAGGGTTGGTTTTGGAGTCTGATTTTAAGTCATATAAGGAAGCATAGAACATCCTGCAAGCTACATCTATGTGTTTAGGATTATAGAGTTTGCCTTTCATTTGGGTATCAAAAAGGTAAAAGATTTTCTGTTTATAAAGGTATCTACTCTTAACCTTCCTTGCCAAGTAGGCTCCCACTTTGTTATTTAATGCGTAAGAATTGACATGAAGTGTTTTTCCATGCTTTTCATGAGGCATGCTTTTCCGAAGTAAAGATCAAACGGTTTGTCTATCTTTAAAAAATGTGTTTGTGAGAAAGGGAGAGAAATGCTGTTTGTTGTGGTCCTTTGTTTTAATATCGTAAAGAATTTGATCTATTTGTTGGGCAAGTTCCGCTTTTAGTCTTTGTCCCCCGCTCCCCATTAAGGATTGGCACCTTTGGGGAGCGGGTACCTGAATTTGACAGGTACTTGCTCCCACTTCCGCTGTGATCACCTAAGGCGATCGGAATCGGAAGTTGTCCTCCCCCCTTCTCTCCTCGTAGTCTTGTGGGACACGCGACAGGTCTCAGAAGACTAGAGGGCCATTCACAAAGCACTGGTTTTTGTGGTCGTTATGTTGGAATACTGCACTATAGCCCAGTCTCCAAAGGGAAGGGATCATGCTCTGCTTCAGTATGTCACATTACATATTGGCATTCATGGTTCCCTCAATGAACTGTAGCCCCAGACCATGACACTCCCACCACCATGCTTGACTGTAGGCAAGACGCACTTGTCTTTGTACTCTTCACCTGGTTGATGCCACACACGCTTGACACCATCTGAACCAAATAAGTTTATCTTGGTCTCATCAGACTACAGGACATGGTTCCATTAATCCATGTCCTTAGTTTGCTTGTCTTCAGCAAACTGTATACGGGCTTTCTTGTGCATCATCCTTAGAAGAGGCTTCCTTCTGGGATGACAGCAATGCAAACCAATTTGATGCAGTGTGCAGCATAAGGTCTGAACACTGACAGGCTGACCCCCCACCCCTTCAACCTCTTCAGAAATGCTGGCAGCACTCATACATCTATCGCCCGAAGACAACCTCTGGATATGACGCCAAGCATGTGTGCTCAAATTGTCACTGCCCTTTTGTACCCTGGAGGCCCACCAGAAAGTGTTCACTGAGATGCAGTGAGTAGACTTCACGAACGCCAATTTTCCCTATAAAAGTCACTCCCGGAGAAAGAGGTCAAAGATGTAAAAACAAATGTCGGTTGTGCTCCAGAAGAGGAGTTAGACAAGACACCAGTTTTTATTGTCCTCAGTGTCCTTCCCAACCAGGTATCTGCATAGGTGACTGTTTCCGCCATTACCATACTTCTCTACAATATTAGTGAAGTATGGTAAACGGAATTTCCTGCCATTCACTCCTCATGTCTCTGCCTGCTCCTGAAATGACCATAGCCTGTTATTTGACAATGCTACTGTCCGCTGCCTAAAATGACCATACCTCAGCCTGTTCTGGAATTGACTCTGGCCTGTTTATTGACAATGCATCTGCTTGCTGTCCAAACTGTCAACCACATTTCAGCCTGCCATCTGAACTGACCTTGGCTTGTTAATTGACCATGTTTTCTGCCCGCCACTTGGACTGATCTTCTGCCCTGCTACTCTAGTAGTAGGATTCAAGATAACACAGGGTCTCACATATGCGAGGGGCTTCAGAATAGTTTTTCGGAGTGGATAAAACTTACGTTTTTGGTTTTCTCCGGGTTTTAGAATCCCCAGAAAAGGGTCTGTTAGTTCAGAGGCTTTGAAGAGATAGGTAGGACGAAGCCTCTACCTCTGTGCCCAGGTCTTACCTGACCGGGCCCTAAGCCTGATATTTCTGCCATGTTCCTGCCTACTACCTGGACTGATAATTTGACTGTGCTGACCATGTCTCTGCCTTGACAATTCCTTTGGCTGCTGACCACATCTCTGCCTGCTGTCTGGACCAATGGTTTGGCTGTGCTGACGATATCTCTGTCTGCTTGCTGTACTGACTATGGACAATAATTCTGTCTGCTGCCTGGACAATTTATTTTGATGTCGCTGACCACGTCCCTGCCTGCTGCCTGGACAAATGCTCTCCTTTGTGGACAACTGCACTACTAAAACCACAGGTAACCTTTTGCTTACCATTATCTCAGCAGAATGTATTTTGAGGTGTAGTTCTTGGTATGCACATGCTATGTGTTAGAAATATGAAGGGCCTTCAAAAAAAATAGGTTGTCTGGAAATTAGATGTGTAATTTATGTACCTAGAACACCTGACGATGCTACTTGGATGTCGGTCCACTGTATGTGGCCAGGCTGTTAAAAAGTCTCACATGTGGTATTCTCACACTCAGGACGAGTAGCAGAATGTATTTTTGGGTGCATATTTGTTATTTACATGCCATGTGTTAGAAATATCTTATAATGGACAACTTTGTGTAAAAGAAAAATACGTTTTTATTTTCTTTCCACATTCCGAAAACTTGTAGAAAAAAATTACATGTTCAAAAGACTCATTATGCCTCATAGAATATATGTTGGGGTGTTTGCTTCTCAAAATGGGGTCATTTTGTGGGTAATTCCATTGTCCTGGTGCTTCAGGGCCTTCAAAAGAGTAATAGGTAGTCAAGATATTAGATGTGTAATTTATGTCCCTAGAACACCTGATAGTGCTCCTTACATGTTGGGACTCTCTATGTGGTGAGGCTGTGGAAAAGTCTCACACATTTGGTATTACCATACTCAGGAGTAGCAGCAGAATGTATTTTGCAGTGTATTTTGTGGTATTTACATGTTATGTGTTAGAAATATCTTATAAACAGACAACTGTGTAAAAAAACTACATTTTAATTTTTTTCCCACATTTTCTGAAAACTTCAAAAATTTTCTGAAAAAAAAAAAAAACACAACATGCTCAAAAGACTCATTATGCGTCTTAAAAAATATGTTTGAGTGTTTGCTTTCCAAAACTGGGTAATTTTGTGGGTGTTTCCTCTGTCTTGGTGCTCCAGGGCCTTCAGGAAATTAGATGTGTAATTTTTGCCCCTAGAATGCCTAAAGGTGCTATTTGGATGTTGGGCCTCTGTATATGGCCAGGTTGGGGAAAAGTCTCACACATTTGGTATTGCCATACTCAGAAGAGGTAGCAGAATGTATTGTGGGGTGTATTTTTTGGAATTTACATGCTATGTGTTAGAAATATCTTATAAATGGACAACTTTATGTAAAAAAAAATTATGTTTTCATTTTCTTTCCACATTTGCTATAGTTATATTCAGGAGGAGTAGCAGAATGCATTAAGAGGGCTCAACCATATGGTCCCAATAACATGGGTAGGCGGCCGCACCTCCCTCTTTTAATTAAAAAAAAAAAATGTATATACATAAGGTTACTGTGCCTTTAAATAAAAGAGTTTGGGCGGGAAAACAAGTAGCACGTGACCTGAGAGAAAATTCCAGAAGGTCACGACTAGTGGAAAGTTCTAGAACATGGGGCTCATTATATAAAGGACCTCCATCGGCAGGAGATTGCCAGCTGGTCAGTGTCAGTGCAACGAGCTCAAGGGAACCTGCACCTGACCATGAAGACACTGATGAGGGTATTGAAGCAATTGGGCACCACCGAAGCAGAAGAATGGCTCTGAAAATGCCTACAGATGGCTGAAGTGGCTGAAGAGGATGAGGAGCGACAGGAGCAAGTGGAAGAGACAGCGGAAGATAAGGCTGAAGACTCACCAGGATGTCATCGGGACAGAGGGAGACCAGCGGCTAGGAGTCCCCAGAATCCCTGACAGAACCGGTGTGGCCCACCGCTGCATTCAAATCCTTCCCCCGGTCAACAGGAGGCCGGTCCGGAGCAGCAGGAAGAGGCGGTATCAAGTGTGGGACGCAGCAGAGTAAATCCACGTGAGAAGAAGAGGAGGGTGCAGTCCCCGTCACCTCCAAGAAAGCGAGGTAGGAGGGCTGAACACTCAGCTTTGAATGAGATGGCTGTGGAGGCAGTGGCCGCTGAAGAGGTAACTGACTCTGCTTTCCTCTGGGTGGGAAGGTCAGGTGACTGACACAGTGGATGAGCCTGTGCATGTTATCCCAGCCATAACCAGTGGGGGGAGAATTGGTCAGCACAGGACTCTTATGGAACAAGTCATTGAGACAGACATCTAGTGGTGTGTTAACAGATTTATTGCATTGTATTTTGGATTCTTTTTAAAAAATAGCTAACAAAATTCCTGCTTCTGTTAATACTGATACTAATTATACGGCTGTTTGGTCAAATGAATTAGTAATTACAATTCAAGGGATAATATTTTTCCCATCAATAATGCTTTCGGAAATTTTGCGAGCAATACTTTGCCTTTGGTACAGTCTTCAACACCTAATTTGTCTATTAATAATTCAGCAGTTCCTGAGACGTGTCTAAAGGAAGTATTGCCTTGTGAAATATCGCCACTAGGTTATCACCTCTCAGCTCAGATAAAAGAAAAAATGTGGAAAGGGCAATTTTTAGATATTTTGTCTTTACTCCCATCTTCCAAAGATTTTACACATAAATTGGAAAACAAATTGGATGAAAAAACTGATGACGACAGACGGAGACCAATGGTGAGATCATTTAATATTTGTTACAGGCTTTCACTATTTATTCTAGTGTTTTGGGTGAAAAACACCCAGAATATTGCAGCGGTTTATTCCAACATTTGGAACATGTGTTGGAAGCATATAAAAGCTTCGGTGAATTAGGTTGGTATCACTATGACGAGTCTTTTAGACACAAATTATCTATTTACCCTTCTTTAAAATGCGGAATGAAAGATGTAGGATTGTGGCTCAATCTAATTCTTCCACAAAAACCTGCATATGTAAAACAACAATCTACACCTGTCATCTCTCCTTATAAAAGAGATTACTGCTATGCTTTTAATGAAGCCCAATGTAAGTGGGGAAATTCTTGTAAATACAAACATGAATGCTCCTTTTGTAACATTTAAGTGCAGAGTGTTGTCCTGAACAAAAGAAATGTCACATTACAAAACCAAAGTGATAACTTTCCAAAAAGCTTACACACCAGTGAAATTAACAAACATGCTTCATTGGCTGGAAATATATCCAAACAAGGAGATAGTCAAGTTTTTAATTGAAGGCTTTACAAACGGTTTCCAGTTACCTGTATTTTCTGGATCAGGTTGTACTTTAGTTAATTTAAAGTGTGTTTCACAATTTCCACATATAGTTAGGGAAAAATGAAACAAAGAACTTCTAGAAGGCCGTATGGCAGGACCATTTAAAAATCCACCTTTTAAAAATTTTAGAATATCACCACTTGGTATTATACCAAAAAAAGAGCCAAATTTGTTCCGTCTGATACATCATTTGTCCTTTCCAAAAGGATCATCTCTAAATGATGAAATTGATCCACAGTTGTCCTCTGTTTCTTATTGCACTTTCGAGGAAGCAATATATAAGATAAGAAAATTTGGGAAAGCAGCATTACTTGCAAATGCTGATATTAAGGCGGCTTTCTGCCTGTTGCCAATAGCCCCTTCTTTTAATTCTTTGGGAATATATTTTGAAGGACGTTATTATGACAAGTGTCTTCCTATGGGATGATCTATTTCGTGTGCTTATTTTGAGTAATTTGCTACTTTTCTTCAATGGATTGTTTCTTTTGAAGCAGGATTTGAAGGCATATTGCATTACTTGGATGATTTCCTTTTTATAGGTCCAGCAGAATCATCTCTTTGTTCTTTCATGCTACATTTAGTATGAACACGCAGCACTTGGCCGTACCTTTGGCCACAGAAAAAAACAAATTTTACATCTACAAAAATTTTATTTTTGGGAATAGTTATCGATACAGAACTTTTACAATTTCAATTGCCTTTGTCCAAAATAGATAAAATAAAATCTATTATTTCCTTGTTTTTGAGACGGAAAAAAGTGCTGTTAAAAGAGCTTCAGTCTTTAATGGGACTATTAGAGAATTGATAAGTACTTTTTGCAATAACCATTTGTCAAGTAAAATCAGAAGTCTGAGATCCATACCATAACGTGGTTGGACCAAGCCCCTATCTCAATATCACTTATAGACACCCTCTTGCAACCAAATACCTTTGTTTGGAGAGCAAACAACTTTTAATTGCAACATCCAGAGTATGCCTCAAAGCTCTCAAATTCTCTTTCTGAATTCTTTGCTCAAAACAAACTCAGTCTCTGACCCCTTTGTGGTATGGAGCTCTCACAAAGCATTTATTATAGGTTTGTTAATTCAAATGGGATCTAGAGAAAAATGAAAGAAGTCACAATGCTTAGATCTCCTACTAAACTCTATTAGAGTTATTGAAACCCAGAATAAAGCACAGCCCATCCAAGTTCCTAAATCAAAATTAACATTGTTGCGTCAAGAACTTTGATCTCTCCTATTGGACTCCTTTGAACATATGCAACATAAGCTGCAAGCCACCTTCTGTTCCACCTCTAAGGCAGGGAAAGCACTATCTCGTAAAATTAAAGCCCGTAGAATTAAATCCAGAATACCATTTCTTTATGACACTACTTCAAATACCAAAATCTTTAATCCTCAGCACATTGCAGATGCCTTTAGCTCCTATTACAGTTCACTATACAATATCAAATTGGATGATTCCATACACCAACCCTCTCTGATCAAGATGAACAATTTTCTTGAAGAAAAAAAAAATCAAACTTCCTTCCTTATTGGAAACGCAACTTAATTCTCTAAATGCCCCATTCACCCACCAAGAAATTATCTCCACAATTCGATCTCTCCCTATTAGCAAATCTCCAGGGCCTGATGGTCTGACAGCTGAATACTACAAACAATTCCTCTCTTTTCTAACAACTCATCTATGCTCCATTTACAACTTCTCCGCTTCCTCTTCATCTTGCCCCTCTGAAATGCTTCAAGCCCTCCTAATTACACTACCGAAACCAGGCAAGGAACTTACATCCCCGCAAAATTTCAGACCAATCTCTTTACTGAACCTTGATTTGAAAATTTATGCTAAACTAATAGCGACTAGATTGAATAATATTTTTCCTCATCTAATACATCTTGACCAATCCGGTTTCACCAAATTTCGTCAAACCTCGGAATGCAACCAGATGATTGATAGATCTTATACACCACACCGAGGTCTCTCGAACGCCTTCTCTGCTTCTATCCCTGGATGCAGAGAAGGCGTTTGATAGGGTCCATTGGAATCATCTTCATCAGGTACTACTCAAATTTGGATTTCATGGCCCTATCCTAAGCGCAATTTTATCCCTCTATACTACCCCTTCGGCTCAGGTTTATTCCTCGAACATGTTATCAGGTCTCCTTCACATAACCAACGGAACAAGGCAAGGGTGCCCATTATCGCCGTTAATTTTTAATCTTCTTATGGAACCCCTAGCGCAGCATATACGCTCTAACCCAAACATAAAAGGCTTTTCTATTGGTCATCGCACCCACAAACTAAGTTTGTTTGCCGATGACGTTATCCTTTTCATTTTCGATATAGCTTCCTCTTTGACCGAGTTATATCGTACTCTAAACTGGTTCAGCAAAGTGTCGTATTATAAAGTTAATGAGAACAAATCCGTAATATTGGATCTAGGTCTAGATGGTATCACCAGGAATATATTGCAGAATCAATTCCCCTTTACTTGAGACGACTCTGGCATATCTTACTTAGGAATACAACTAACCAAATCAGTTAAAGGACTGTTTTTGGCCAACTACATTCCATTTCTCTCAAAAATACAACAAGAATTGCAATCCTTACAACAACATGAGCTTTCCTGGGCTGGCAGGCTTGCTGTCTTTAAAATGTCTATTCTTCCCCAGCTGCTTTATTTATTTAGAACCCTCCCCATTCCTATCCCACGTTCCTACTTCAAATCCTTACAAACTTTGTTAAACAAATACATTTGGCAGGGAAAGAAACCCCGCTACACTCATGCAACACTTACAAAACATAGATCAATAGGAGGCTCTGGATATATTAACTTTAGTGATTACGATACATCATCGATACTTTCACAACTGAGAGAATGGTTTATTACCTCATCTACTGCAACATTGTGGAGTCAAATAGAATCTACCTACATTCAAGGACAGAATCTAAGTGCATGGCTCCTTGGAATATCCCTAGGGATTCCGATCTCACCCACTCTCCCCCCGCCTATTTTAGCGACAATTCTCATCTGTGCTCCTTGTCCTTCCATACATGCAGTGATGCCTAATCTTCCTTTGCACATTTTAATACATCTTACCCCATAGATATTCCCATAAGTCACTTGTCCACATGCGGCATAGCATACAGTCAGGATTTTTTAACGATTCCTCCCTTAAATCATTCACGTCTCTTCAACAGGAATTCCACCTACCTCCCAAATTACTTTTCACCTACCTTAGGATATCCCATTGCCTATCTAAACAATCCTACCCCTTTTACAAACTTCCTAAAAATGCTTGTAACTATATCTCTCGCTCCACTACTAAAACCAAAAGGTATTTCACTTTTCTACAATATCTTAAACCAAAAGAAAGCATTTACTAAGGTTAAACCACTTCTCCAATGGGAGGATGATCTTGCCTACATTTATACTGAGCAACAATGGCTTCACACATTTCAGTCAATTTACTGAGCCACTTGCTGCTCGACACTATGGGAATTAACACAAAAAATATCCCTTAGATGGTATCTCACTCCCGTTAAAATGGCGTTTTAATAACCACGTATCCCCTTTATGCTGGAGGGACAGCGGGGACCCTGGGAGCTTTATTCACATCTTTTGGTGTTGTCCATTCCTAAACAACTTCTGGTCTACAAATTTTCAAATTATATATGCTATTTCATGGTCCTCTGTTCCCCTAAATCCTGATTTAGCGTTACTGAATTTAAATATTGACAGTAATAACCCTCATGCCAAACACTCTGTCACCCACATTCTTTTGGCAGCTAGATTGAATATCACTAGGTCTTGAAAAACCTCTCATCTGCCCACTGCGTTTGATGCTATTGCATTAGTTCACAGGCACTGTTCTTATGAACTTGTGATGGCCTCTAGCAAAAGTAAATATAGAAAAGTACTTGCCCTATGGCAACCTTGGCTCAGATGGTACCAAACAAACCCACCTGTGTGAACACCTCACTTTGGTAGAAAGTTCTTTAGCTGATCTCTCTAAGCTTTGACATTTTAAATGTAAACTTTACTATGTCACTGGTCTTTTTGTGATTTTTTTTTTTTCTCTGTTTTACCTGTTTTTATTTCTCTAATTTTAGCAATGACTGCAGAATGTTTATCTACTGCATACGGGTATATCTTATATTTTTATGTAAAAATTTCCAATAAAATTATTGAAATATAATGGGACTGTTCGCATTTGCAACAAGAATTATGCCAGTTGGCAGGATATGTTCTCGACATCTTTCATTAGCTATGTCAGGTCTTAAGTCACCAATTTCTCATGCCAGATTAACTAAGAGGACCTGCTAGCATGGCTAAATGTTTTTCAGATTTGGAATTGTTCACAGATGCAGCAGGGTCATGCGGATTTGCTGCCGTTTGGAAAACGCATTTGTACTGTGGAGAATGGCCTGCTAAATGGATTTAAATTAAAGTGAATAAAAACGTAGTATTATCAGAATTATTCCCTTTAGTAGTAGCATTAGAAATTTGGGGAGAGCACTTTGCTAATAAGAGGATTTTAATACACTCAGATAATAAAGGCGTCATTTATTCAGTTAATTGCTTATCATCCAAATCAATTTTTGTTATAAAATTGCTGAGGCACTTAGTATTTTTATGTTTACGTTGAAATATTTGGCTAAAAGCTAGACATATACCAGGGAAGGAGAATCAAACTGCTGATGTTTTCTCTCAATTTCAGATATCAAGATTTTGGCAATTGCTGCCCAGTGCGGACAAGGAAGGTTTTGCGTGTCCAGAACTTCTATGGGACCTAATTTAGAAGTCTTGACAAAATCTTTAAAAAAATCAGTAGCACAGAGTGCATGGGTTGATTATTCAGTCACCTGGGATAAATGGATAAAAACGATTCTGGATTTCAGTTTGATTCTCCTTCTGAGGCAGCAATTTTGAGCTTTCTAGGTTCCTTAACCTCCCTAGCGGTCTGATGTCAGCATTTCTGTGCTCAAAGCGGTACATTTTTTTGCATGGAAATATGTATTTTTTTTTTATTGTAGGCCTGTAATTTTTAGGAATAACTCACTGAAATCTGTCCGAACAAAAGTCTAGTAAACATCCCGGGTATGTTAAAATTTGAAACACGAAATCATAAATTATAATTTAATAATTAATCATAAAAAATTAATATAATAAATTTAATTCAATAATATATGTAGCAGGCTCCTTGTACAAGAGGATTCAGAAGGAATCACATGTTCAGCAGTCAGTCCTTCCTCTCTCTCCCCTATTTGTAAAACCTGGGCATTCTGCCAAGTTCATGACTCATCCACTACACAGCAAAGAACGCTGGGAAAGGGAAGGAAGCAGGAAGTGAAGGGGAGAACATAGACACACGAGGCTGGAGAAAAGACAGGGACACGTGGAGCCCGTCCAAGGAGAGGAGGAGGCACTACAGCACTCAGCGTGGATAGAGGGACCCTGCTGTGTGTTCAGAGTCTGGTGAGCTGTCCCACTGGAGAGAGTAAGACACACCATTTACACTTTGCATATAGACTGGGACATCCGCACCCCACTGCTGGGATCTCACCCATCCGGGGCCCTGTGCAAGCCACAGATCCCTCTGCCTGCTTTGCCCCTCACCACCAGTGTAATTGAGACTGTCTGCCCCGGGGACTGACACATACTGGGAGATTGCATCCTACGACTGCCCCTGGTCTTGGGGTGCTTTGTGTTGTGTTTAGACACTGAGGTTGGACCCTCTCAGCGCAGAAACCTAGTGAAATCGGATGTAACCCACACCAGCTGAAACTCCAAAGAAGCCTTCAGCTGCTATTTACTTCATTGTAAGGACTAAACGTGCACCAACTAGAGCTCCACCGTTACAAGGACTAGAGTGGGGGAATCTGGCTTAGTAGCCTTATTAGAGGTACCTCTTTATTGCATTCTGTTCTGACTCTGAGGTGATTTTTGGCTAACGCCCCTCAGAAGCAGAATCATACACCGGTGTGGGTAATACATTTCATTGATAGAGTATAAGTAAGTTTATTTGTTTGATATCAGTTGTAGTCTGCTTAAAGTGCAACTCTGCCATCCGGAGACTCTTTGCTGTGAAGCCCTCTAGTGGCAGACCAAATTTACTGCATTGCATAAAAGAAGAAAAGTAAGTTTTGAAGTTGAAAGGGGAACCCCACCCCTCTACACTGCATTTCATTCTCCATAAAATTGTTCTTGTTTCATTTAACCCTGTGTCAGCAAATTTCTTGGCGGGGTATTTGCTATTCATTACCAGTTGTGCCAGAGGGATTGGGTTTGCTTAGGGTTGGATCTATTGAGCGCAGGACCCATAATATATTCCAGCTTGTCCCAAGGGGCAGTGCTACACGTGGGGGCTCGTCCGGGATTCTTGCTGCTCAATTACCCAACAACCACTCAAGCAGTGCCCTATACCAACTCCTAAGATGGACGTCGCAGCCGCGACCAAGTGGTGTAGCAGGGAAAATGCTTGCCCAGAACGGAGTGTAGTGGTCGAGTTCCCCAGAGAAATGGGGACCGAAGAACAGATTACCAAGATAGTGAATGCAATACCCACAGAGGGAAAGAAAACGTGGGTGATAGATGTGATACCCGCCTCAGACACCACCCTGGCATATGCCCTGCTAGAGTGGAAGAAGGGGATCCCTGACAGTTTCCAAGGAGCCAATATCCAAATAGAGGATGGGACAAGGCTCCAGTTACTTCAGTTGAACACCCCCGGGCCTAGTTGTGCAAAACCTGAGAGGGAAGAACCCCTGCCCCAGACACCTCTAGCCACCATAGGCCCGGAATTCCTTACTGCATTGGGGGACTTCATGTTAAAATGCCGCAAAGACCCCTCTCCATACACAGGGATGTATCGGAAGCTCCGCTTCTTCTCGGGTAGGCAACCAATACCTACCGGGGAGGATGGCTTTGAAGAGTGGCTAGACCAAGCCATGCAAGCACTAAGTGAATGGGACATTCCTGAGGCCCACAAGAAACAGAGGATTACGGAGAGCCTAAGGGGCCCTGCATTGGAGGCCATTCGCAACCTAAAACATAGCAAACAGGATTTCACTGCTTAGGGCTATCTAGATATTTTACAAGATGTATTTGGGCGTACTGAAAAGGCTTCAGACCTCATCTATCAGCTGGAGCATACCTACCAAAATGAAGGGGAGAAACTCTCCAGTTACATGGGACGTCTAGACAAGATAATATACCAAATTCTGCTAAAAAGGGGAATAGGCCCTGAAAGAGTAGATGAGGTTCGGGCGCAACAAGTCCTACGGGGAGCCAGGCCCCTAGACCCCATTGCCATTCTATTACGAACTCGGCGAGATGGTGGCCTCCTGAACTATCCAGACTTGATCCGGACTGTGAGAGAGGAGGAAGCCATGTTGGATGACAAAGAGAGACAGTCAGGCTCTGTTGTAGGGGTCCGGGTAGTCAATGTGGGAGGTGACACCCCTGAAGTTGAACTCCTTAAGACTCAGGTGTCCCAACTAATAGAGATGGTGACCTTACTAATGGCAGGACCGTCGGGTTTAGCGAGAGAGACGAGAGAAGTTTCTGAAAACCTGTCAGGAGTTGCCCCAACGCAAGCAACTAGTCCCACCATTCAAATGACCTGCTTTAATTGTGGAAGGACCGGACATGTCAGGAGAGTCTGTCCAAGCCCCAGGAAGCCTGAAGCTAAGCGCCAAAAACCGGCGGAAAACTTCAGAGGGCCCTGGTAAAGGAGCAACCCAGGGACCCCACCACCACAGCTAGCTCCACTCAACCAAGTAAAAGGGGGGTGAGGAGAAAATCTGGCCCTATCCAGAAGGACCCCACCATCCCTTACAAACAGCCTAGGGAAAATGCCACTTTACCTCAGGGAGTCAGTGCACACCTCAAACCTGAGAGTCAACCACGGCTTAGGCCGAGCCAAAACTCCCCCAGGAGGAGAGTAAGGATAAGAACTGCAGAACAGAAGAAGACGACTACCTGTTCACCACTCCCTGAGAATTTAGTGGGACCCTCCCCTGTCGTCCCGATTCAGGTAGAAGGGATTTATACCAGGGCTCTTCTGGACACCGGAGCCTAAGTAACCCTTCTGTACCGAGACTTCTATGACAAGCATCTGCAGCATTTGCCCTTGCAGAAGCTGGAAGATCTGGAAATATGGGGCATAGGAACCCAGAAGTTTCCCTATGATGGTTACCTATCGGTCAGACTAACTTTTGATCCTTCCATGACAGGGAAGGCTGAGACTTTCGAAGCCTTAGCCGTCATCTGTCCCTGGCCACCTGGGGCCAATGGGAGTCCCCTAATCATAGGGACCAACACCAATCTTGTCAGAAGGCTGCTGGCGCCATTGGTCGAAGAGCCCAATGATCAACCCACTTCTGTACATCCCATGCTGAGGCAAGCATATCAGCACCTGGTACAAGAGAGGAGAGCCCCAGCGGAAAGAATAGGGAAGATATGGCGCCTGGATCAACATGACAAGGTGCTACAACCCGGAGAGGTGGCGTGTTTACAGGCATCAGTCAAATTGACCTGGAAGCAGCCAGGCCCCTTCATTGTCCTTGAGGCTGGTGGCTGTGCAGAGAACACAGGAGTGGAGATCCTCCCGGAGGTAGTGTCAACAAAAGCGCTACGGAGGAGCCACGGAAAGGTTTCGGTCAGTGTTCATAATCCAACTGCTGCCCCAGTGAAAATCCCAGCTCGGGTGCTGTTAGGACATGTGGATCCTGCAACCCCAATCTTGCGCACTGAGCTAGGGGACGGAAGAGAGAAAGAAATCCCTGTCGATGCGTTTTACCCAAGGAACACCCCCCTTTCCCCGGAATGGAGAGAGAGATCAACCCCTAAGGTGGCGGGCTGCATTCTCCAGAAGTGAGTTCGATGTGGGGTGTGCAGAGAGTGCCCATCATCGGATCCGGCTTCGAGAAGACTCCCCATTCAGGGAAAGGGTTCGACGAGTTCCATTGGGAGATTTGGAAAACCTGCATGAGCAATTGGCAGAGTTGAAGAGGACAGGCATCATCAGAGAGTCCCGAAGCCCATACGCCTCTCCGATAGTGGTGGTCCAGAAGAACGGATCTTTAAGATTGTGCATCGACTACCGGACGCTAAACCGAAGAACTGTTCCTGATCAGTATACCACCCCCAGGATAGAGGATGCTTTGCAAAGCCTATCAGGGGCAAAGTGGTTCAGTGTGCTGGACCTGAAGAATGGGTATTACCAGATCCCCATGCACCCGGAAGACCGAGAAAAGACCGCGTTCATAACCCCAATAGGGTTCTTTGAATTTGACCGGATGCCTCAAGGTTTGTGCAACTCTCCAGCCACCTTTCAAAGGTTGATGGAGAAGACGGTGGGTGACATGAATTTAATTTAAGTACTGGTATACTTGGACGACATCATTGTGTTCGGGAAGACCCTGGAGGAACATGAGGAGAGATTGGAGAAGGTGCTCAAGAGACTTCATGATGAGGGACTGAAGTTGTCTTTGGAGAAGTGCCAGTTTTACCAACCCTCGGTCAATTACCTGGGTCATATCGTATCTGCCGATGGAGTGGCCACTGACCCCAAGAAGCTGGAAGCTGTCACCTCATGGCCGAGGCCCCCAAATGTCACAGAGCTCAGATCTTTCCTGGGGTTTTGCTCCTATTATCGCAGATTCGTCCAGGGCTTTGCTCGGATAGCCCGCCCACTCAATGAACTGCTCAGAAACAAAGAAGACAATGATGATGCAGATCTTTCTAGACCTGCGAAGCCAGCAGTGGGACCCAGGAGGCCTAGGGAATCTATTCAAGGACAATGGACAACCCAGTGTGAAGAGGCCTTTGAACGGCTGAAAAAGAGTCTAACCACCGCCCCAATCCTGGCCTATGCAGACCCAGCCAAGCCGTACGAATTGCATGTGGATGCAAGTAGAGATGGGTTAGGGGGAGTCCTCTATCAAGAACAGAATGGATGCTTGCGACCTGTCGCCTATGTGAGCCGGGGTTTGGCGTCCGCTGAGAAGAACTACCCCACCCACAAGCTTGAATTCTTGGCCTTGAAGTGGGCAGTAGTGGACAAACTTCGAGATTACCTATATGGAGCAGAATTCGTGATAAAAACAGATAATAACTCCCTCACATACATTCTCACTACAGCTAAGCTGGATGCTACTGGCCACAGGTGGTTAGCTGCCTTATCGGAGTTCACTTTCAGCCTCAGTTATCGGCCAGGGATTGGGAATAGGGATGCAGATGCCTTATCCCGAAGACCTCACTGTTCCAAGGATTCCCCAGAAGAGTGGACTCGGGTGCCCTCTGAAGGGGTACGAGCCTTATGCCAAGGAGTGGAACACCGAACAAGAGGTGGGTCCAGGGCAGAAGACATTGGGATTTCGGCATCTGGCGTTCCCAGGTGTTATTGCAATGTCACCCAGGTTGGGGGTGAAGGCCTGCCCAAGCTTTCCAGGAAGGATCTGCGAAGAGATCAGTTGGAAGACCCCCTCTGTGGCCTAGTATTGAAAGCTTTAGAAAGCAAAAGCCCTGATTTGCTTCTTACATCGTCAAGGGAGGCCCGGCGGCTACATCGTGAGTGGGATCGGCTACAGTTACGCCACGGAGTGGTCTACCGAAGGGGCCCCTCTGATGATCCTGAAGAGAAATGTCAGCTATTTTTGCCCGCAAAACACAGAAAAACGGTGCTGGCCGCTCTCCATGATGACCATGGCCATCTGGGACCAGAAAGAACCTTTTGTTTGGTAAGAGACCGCTTCTACTGGCCCTGCATGCGGACAGAAGTTGAAAGTTACTGTCACTCCTGCATCCGATGTATTCAGAGGAAGACTCTGCCTCAACGAGCTGCCCCAATGGGCCACCTTCAAAGTCAGGGACCCATGGAGTTGGTGTGCATTGACTTCCTGTGTCTGGAGTCGGATCAGAGTGGACAGGGAAATATCCTGGTAGTGACTGACCATTTTACCAGGTATGCCCAGGCTTTTCCTGCTAGAGATCAGTTAGCATCAACTGTGGCAAAGATTTTAGTAGAAAGGTTCTTTGTGCATTACGGAATACCACAACGTATCCACTCAGACCAAGGGAGAGATTTCGAGAGCAATCTCATCAAGAGACTCTTGAGTCTACTAGGCATCCAAAAGTCGAGGACTACTCCATACCATCCTCAGGGAGATCCTCAGCCAGAGAGATTCAATCGTACCCTCCAGAATATGCTCGGGACTTTGACTTCAGTGCAAAAGCAACACTGGAGTAAGCATGTAGCAGCCATCGTACATGCCTACAATAGCACTGCCAACGACGCTACAGGATACTCTCCTTACCGGCTGATGTTCGGCCGGGAAGCCCAACTGCCAGTAGACTTGGCTTTTGGAACCTCTGTAGACCATACCTCTGCAGCTTCCCATAGAGGATATTTGGACCGCCTAAGGAAAAGCCTGAAGATTGCTTATGAGAAGGCTCAAGCCACCTCAGACGCCAGGGGACAGAGAAACAAAGAGAACTTTGATCTCAGAGTGTGAGTACAGGACTTACAATCTGGAGACAGAGTCTTACTGAGAAATCTGGGTATCCCTGGAAAACACAAGTTGGCGGATAGGTGGCGATCAGAGCCCTATGTCATCTGCAAACAATTGCCTGGATTGCCAGTTTACCAGATTCGACCGGAAAAGGGTGTTGGCCCACTCAAAACCTGGCACCGCAACCACCTTTTGCCTTTGTCAGATGCAGTCCGTCTACCATCACAATCTGATCCACAGTCTACCCCCTCAACTTCTCAGAGGACTAGACCTGTGACCAGGTCTCAACCCACACCACCTCCTGCAGATGAAGAGGACAGTGAGAGTGAGGAGGTAGGGACAGATTTGCTGTGGCCATCTGACATTTCCGAACCCACCATTCCTTCTTCCACTGGAGTGACTGACGTGGTTCCTCTTAGGCCAGAGGCTCCTGAATTTGTGCCTCAGGCCCAACCTGCAGAAGACTTGCAAGAACCTGAAGACTGGTGGTCCATTGTTGATGAGGGAGAAGATGTGGAGGAAGCTGAACTGGGAGAGACAGAGAGCGTCGAGCAAGAAGCAAGGGTTGATGAGTCAGTAGTGTCAGAACCAACATCGGAAGTAACGCCAGAACCATTGCTAAAGCCCAGAGAACAGAGAGAGCGTAGAGTTATTCAACCCCCAAAGAGACTGACATATGATGTGTTGGGTGAAAACTCTGAGGAAGTAGTACATGCTTCTCAAAGGAATCTCGTGACGCCTGGTTCTCCTACAGCAGTTTCGGTAGAGAACAGCCCCAACTCACCCCCCTGGCACATCTGGTTGGGCCATTCCCATTAGTGTGGCCTATGGGCAGGACAACCCTCACTCTGCTACATGGTAGGAGGTTCCTCTGCCAGATTCTTATGCAAGTGTGAATAATTTAATTTCCTGTGTGTACTAACTTTTTCTCCGCGTGTATATAAAAAGCATGTAACAGGTTGCTTTTACTGCTGTCTTTGGAGGACCAAAGCTTCTCTGGTGGGGGGAGTGTGTAGCAGGCTCCTTGTACAAGAGGATTCAGAAGGAATCACATGTTCAGCAGTCAGTCCTTCCTCTCTCTCCCCTATTTGTAAAACCTGGGCATTCTGCCAAGTTCATGACTCATCCACTACACAGCAAAGAACGCTGGGAAAGGGAGGGAAGCAGGAAGTGAAGGGGAGAACAGAGAGACACAAGGCTGGAGAAAAGACAGGGACACGTGGAGCCTGTCCAAGAGAGGAGGAGGCACTACAGCACTCAGCGCGGATAGAGGGACCCTGCTGTGTGTTCAGAGTCTGGTGAGCTGTCCCACTGGAGAGAGTAAGACACACCATTTACACTTTGCATATAGACTGGGACATCCGCACCCCACTGCTGGGATCTCACCCATCCGGGGCCCTGTGCAAGCCACAGATCCCTCTGCCTGCTTTGCCCCTCACCACCAGTGTAATTGAGACTGTCTGCCCCGGGGACTGACACATACTGGGAGATTGCATCCTGCGACTGCCCCTGGTCTTGGGGTGCTTTGTGTTGTGTTTAGACACTGAGGTTGGACCCTCTCAGCCCAGAAACCTAGTGAAATCGGATGTAACCCACACCAGCTGAAACTCCAAAGAAGCCTTCAGCTGCTATTTACTTCATTATAAGGACTAAACGTGCACCAACTAGAGCTCCACCGTTACAAGGACTAGAGTGGGGAAATCTGGCTTAGTAGCCTTATTAGAGGTATCTCTTTATTGCATTCTGTTCTGACTCTGAGGTGATTTTTGGCTAACGCCCCTCAGAAGCAGAATCATTCACCGGTGTGGGTAATACATTTAATTGATAGAGTATAAGTAAGTTTATTTGTTTGATATCAGTTGTATTCTGCTTAAAGTGCAACTCTGCCATCCGGAGACTCTTGGCTGTGAAGCCCTCTAGTGGCAGACCAAATTTACTGCATTGCATAAAAGAAGAAAAGTTTTGAAGTTGAAAGGGGAACCCCACCCCTCTACACTGCATTTCATTCTCCATAAAATTGTTCTTGTTTCATTTAACCCTGTGTCAGCAAATTTCTTGGCGGGGTATTTGCTATTCATTACCAGTTGTGCCAGAGGGATTGGGTTTGCTTAGGGTTGGATCTATTGAGCGCAGGACCCATAATATATTCCAGCTTGTCCCAAGGGGCAGTGCTACATATAATCAAACCAAAAGCACTGAAATTTGAAATCTAGCGCCAAGTTCGCACATCACTGAGCAAAGTCACAAAATCATTTTCAGTGTCTGATGACGAATTTCCCCATGAATCATTATCACTCAATTCTGCAAGTGGTTCTAATTTACTATCGCTGATCTCTAGCTGGTCTAAAACCGCTTTTGACCTAAAGGGACGCTTTTTGGACGCCATGGACATGTCTCAGTTTCCAGGCAGAAAGAATAAAAATACAGGCAGGGCACAGGACAAAGCACTAGGGACAAAATGTATGTGAAATGCTTTGATACAGTAATGTTTTACTATGTGACTTTAGTGTATTTAGTGAATGTCACTTTTTCACATTTTTAAATTTCCTGCCATTCCGTCCCTGTACGTCCTGACATCGCAGGAAACGGAACCCAGAAGACGGATGCTGGCATCAGCCAGAGGACATTGCCGGGGACATCGCGGGAGCGAAGGACAAGGTAAGTGAAGAAGAGATCCCAGAGCAGTGCTGCAGGGTATTCCCGAGTGTAGCTCGGAGTTACCGCTTGTGGTGATGAAACTTTACCCCAAGCTACACTCAGGAATACCTCCAGAGAGGTTAATGCACTTGAACTTTTCTTATAGCCATATAGTAAAAATATTGTCAGGAGTGTCATTTTTCTTTAAACTCCGAAATTTAGCCCTGTGCAATTCATTCTTTGCAGTACAGCAGACCCTTAAAGGATACAAAAAGTCACATAATTTCCCAAATACTAGAAGGCCAATTACAATTGATTTGTTAAAAAATATTTGTAAAGCCACCTCATTTGTTTGTTTTTCCGAATTTGAAAGTGTATTATTTAATACGTCATTTATATTAGCATTCTTTGGTGCCATGCAAATTTTAGAATTATTACCTCACAATAAAAAGTCAACTGCTGGTTTAATGTATCATAATGTAGTTCTTTGGAGTCGGGGATACATTTATTTATTCCCCATTTGAAAATAGACCAGTTTAAAAAAGATACATGGATATCACTTTACTCATGTGGGGATGCTGAAATTTGCCTTTTAGTTATGATAAAAAAATATTTATCTATTAGACCGACCTGTAATGGTTTTTTATCATTCATTAGGATTGTTCCCATCCTACGAGATATCAATTTGATTTTGTTTTTAAAGCCTGCATAAACAAGTTAGGGCTTCAACAATGTAGATTCACGTCACATTCATTTAGAATAGGAGCAGCAACTGAAGCCGCAAGATTGGGTTTGGACAAAACTATTATAAAAAGACTAGGCAGGTGGGAGTCTCAGCGTTAATAAGATTTATGTTAAACCTAATCTTTCTGTTTAATTTTAGGTGATAGAAGATATATCCTGGGACACTCTAAAAGAGCTGAACAACGATGTTACCCTGCTAATTTGTCCTTGGATCCAAAAAAATTTAAAGGTTTATGGAAAGGAATACGAGGTCTTTGTTGGTTTAATATTTTCTTTCATCTTTCCAGGTTATTTGAAGTGTGGCCTGCTCCAGATATTTTAATCGTTCATCTCGGGGGAAATGATGTTGGTAATATAAATACCCTGGATCTAATGTTTATGATGAAGCGTAACTTGCATTGCTTCAAATTATCATTCCCGAATACCACAATTATTTTCTCTGAGAGGTGAGTCTCAAGTGGCTAATTTGTCCAAAATGAAAAAGTTTGGAAAAAATTAGATGCTGTTTGAACAAGTCTATGGAAGTTCATGCCTTTTTTTAGGTGGCTTCTCCTATAGACACTTAGATTTAGAATATGGCTTTAGGGGAATATACAGATCAGATTAGGTGCATTTAAGTGAAGTAGGTTTAGACATTTTTAATTTGGGATTGAGATGGCCGAATGTGTGGGATAGGCTGGTCTTGAAATTTCAAGCCCGGCTGGTGGGGGACTGTTATATTTATTGAGTTTGAGCCCTTTAGCCCTGACTGAGCTATTTGATTATTTGATAAGAGAAGTATAAACTTGATTATTGATTATTAATTATTTATAGTATGTGTTATTTATTTATTTAAACCAATAAAGTGCCGCGGCCAAAATGTTGCCATTAAAGAGATTGTGTGTGTGTATTTATTTAGATAGTTATATATTGGGTATCCGGGAGAGGGAGAAAAGGTGCGGCCTGCATTCCCATGCATTAAGAGGGCTCAATCATTTTGGGCCCGATAACATGGGTAGACGGCGCCCCTCCCTCTTTTAATTTAGAAAAACAAAAATGTATATACATATAAGGTTACTGTGCCTTTAAATTTTTAAGAGCGTTTGGGCGGGAAAACAAGTAGCACGTGACCTGGGAGACAATTCCAGAAGGTCACATGACTAGTGGAAAGTTCTAGAGAGTGGGGCTCATTATATAAAGGAGCTCCATCGGCAGGAGATTGCCAACTGGTCATTGTCAGTGCAACAAGCTCCCTCCCCCCTCCCCTTTTTGTAGCGAGTTACGTTATGTGATATTGTCGCCCTTCACATTTAAAGGGGGGACTGTTATATTTATTCAGCTTGAGTCCTTAACGACTGAGCTATTTGATTGTTCTTTGATAAGAGAAGTATAAATGATTATTAATTATTTATAGTATTTGTTATTTATTTAAACCAATAAAGTGCTGTGGTCAAAATTTTGCAATTAAAGATTGTGCGTGTGTATTTATTTAGATAGTTATATATTGGGTATCCGGGAGAGGGAGAAAAGGTGTGGCCTGCATTCCCATGTATTTTGGGGTGTAGCTGCAAGTATGCCTGTGCTGTGTGAGAGAAATAACTTGTTAGTATGACAACTTTGTGGGGGGGGGGGCAAGGGAGGTCAAAAAATAAATCTTAATTTTCCAAAATATTGTGGGGAAAAAATTACAAGTTAAAAAACTCCCCATGCCTCTTACTAAATACTTTGGAATGTCTACTTTCCAAAAAGGCATCATTTGGGGGGTATTTGTACTATCCTGGCTTGTTAGGGCCTCAAAAAATGATAGGCCATCGGTACATCAGGTGTGATCAGGTGAATGGTACCATAGCTTGTAGACTCTATAGCTTTCACACAGACCAAATAAGCACTGATTTGTGTTATTTTTACCAAAGAAATGTAGCAGTATAAATTTTGGTCAAAATTTATAAAGAAAAATTACTTATTTGCAAAATTTTATAACAGAAACTAAGAAAAACACTTTTTTTCAAAATTTTTTTTTTTTTTTTTTTTTTTTTAATAGTGCAAAACATAAAAAACCCAGTGGTGATTAAAAGTGTGAAAGCACTGAAAGCTGAAAATTGGCCTAGGCAGGAAGAGGGTATAAGTGCCCAGTAGGCAAGTGGTTAGAGTCCCAGCCTAAGAGGTTTGTCTCCAACATTGATATTGAGGATGATGGCACTATCCAACACCACACCAATAATGATGGTTCCTCGCACAAGATTCTGCCACTGACAATATAGCAAAATGGCTAACATTTGCTTAGAACAAAGGAAAACCTCTGAGATCACTAAATCAGTCAGTCCAAAGCTTGAATTAATATTTCAACTTGCCAAAATAACAGTCAATTAGCCAAGATCAGTAAGGTTATATAGTACAAACTTGGTACTTTCCATTTGTTGTATAGCACATTCTGACACCTTTTGAGAACACACATTTGAAAATCTCAGACAGAACATCTTTAAGCAAAAAAAAAAAAAAGTTGTTTGAATTACATACCAGAAAGAAGTGTGTAACCATCAAAGACAGATTTTGAAGGGATTCTTGGTCTACAGTGTTTCACGGCCTCTGAAATTTTCCTTGAAAATGTAAAATGTACAGTTTGTAATAGCAATATTAAAATACAAATACCTACAGGTGCACACTCTCCTACCAATTACTTTTTTTCATCCAGGCAACTCTAGTCTAGCAAATACTATTTCCTAAAAATCACCTTTTTATCCAGTAATATGAGGGGCAACAATTTAATTCCCAGAATGGACTGTAAAAAAAAAAATGTATAACACCTCTGCATTCTTCAAAATATTGGATTAAATTTATAAACAACATTCTTTCTGATCTTCTGTAAAGATTCAAGGCACAAACTTTGCGGAAATCTTTCACTCACAAATATTCCATTAGAATCCGTCGCAGTTTCAGTTCTCAGATCTTCAATCTGAGCATACAAAGGTTCATGCTGTCCACATTTGCATCCGTCCTTTGTTTCTGGCTGCACACCTCTTGCATCAGTGTGGACTTCTTCCCACCCCTTCTTAAACCACCTATGCCATTCAAAAATACTTGATTTCTTCATGGAATGTTCACAAAAAGCCTATTGTAAACAGCTAAAAGTTTCACTCACACTTTTTGCCAATTTTCATGCAAAATTTGATGTTAATCTGCTGCTCCAGATTTCGGTCACTCATTTTCCGACTACAGCGCAATGCACACGTTATTTATTCTACTACTCCATAAAGGCTGAGTTACTTGGTCTGCGACTCAGGCGAGTGCAAGTTAGAACATGTCATAACACACTCGCTTGCAAATTGCTATTGGACCATAGTGCTATGCTGTGGGCATTCCAGGAATTAAAACTGTCACACCTTGTATTGTGTTCTGGGGGCCCAGTTGCCCACTCATGAAAATATAGGTCAATTATTTACAATCCCATCTACTATGGGCTCCCTGTGCTCTCTGACATAGAAAGGAATAGAGTTGGATCACCAACAACTAGCAACAGTGTCCCTGGATATAACAACATGGCAAAGCAAATCTACTAAAAATTGAGCATCAATTTTATTATGCGATGAAAAGAAGAATTGGATAAAACATGCGCTTTAATTTTTCTTGTGAAGTTGCACTCAGCCATAATAAATGGCATGATCACTTCACAATAGTTTAAAATCAATACTTTTCTTTTGCCAGACAACTTCTGCTGTACTTCAAGCCTACTCTGGATATATGAGCTACACAGCTCAGACTATAAAGCCAGTGTCCTTTTTCTGCCCACTCTCCCTTTGGCTATTCACAGAATTCTGAGAATGACCAAGGGGACAGCAGGCAGAAAAATTAAATTAATACTGCAAAATAAGACCAGCATATTATTTCATATCTGGAGTACATTGAATGTACAGCTAAGGCTACTTCACACTGCTCTGTTGAAAAAAAATGCATCAAAAACACATGCGTTTTTGCTGCAGTTCATTGCGTTTTTGCTGTGTTTGAAAAGTTTTTGCGGTGATACATTGCATTTTTGATGCGTTTGCATTGCATTTTTTCTCACTGGACAAAGCACTTCCCACAAACGCGTTGCGTTTTTTATGTGTTTTTTGAAGCACTTCCCATTCACTTCAATGGGGAGGTGTATTTTTGGGGATTTTTTGTAACTGACCAAACATTCCCAAAAAATGCAGCAAGCAAGATTTTTTACACTGCAATGGAAACGCAACGGACCAGTGTGAAGATATACATAGAACTTAACACAAAGCATTTTTCTACAGCTTTTCTTGCAATTTTTTTAATGCAAAAGTGCTTCAAAAACTGCTCAGTGTGAAAGCAGCCTTAATTTATACTATCTGGGAGAAAGAAAAAGGTTTGATTTTCAGGTATTGTAATGCAATACAGCCATTTATAACAACTAGGCATAGTCCACTTTAAAGTAGCCAAAATTACCCAAAATGATAATAAATAAATCCTTAAAAAATGATAATAAAAAACCATAGGAAATCCTTATTTACCCATAAGGATCTAGCAAGAGCACTAAAAAAAAAAATAAAGTTATTTTTTACGGTTTTTTACTTTTTGAATGATGCTGTTCTTTAATAATGGCAACTCAAAACAAAAAGACATAAAACATACCTAATATGTGCTGGAGTTGTTCCACAGCAACCCCCAACAATATTCACCAAACCATCCACTGCAAACTCCTACCAACAAGAAAAAAAATGTAGCTGGTTTCAAATCCTTCATGCATTTTATTTTTTTTAAATTGCATACTAACATAGAAAAGAAATTACAGCAAGAAAATAGGTATTGTCTAGCGGTGGATCAAGAAAACCAGTCCATCCATGGCCAGCTTTAAAGTGGAACTTTACCCATAACAATTTGATAAAATGTTCTCAATTCAATTTGAGCTGGATGGGCTAGGAAAAGTGGGATAGTCAAGCTGAAGACAACACCAACAGAGAGGGGAGGAGCCTGACCATGGCAGCTGAGGAGGGCTCGATGTAGGAGCTCTCGGACAAAGCTCCGCTATCTGACCTCCCCAGGTCCCCAAGCTCCCTTGAGATGCAGGAGCCCTGCGAGGCGAGACCTACCTCTGCTTGAGAGGTCCCTGTGGATGAGTGGCGGCCCTCTGGAGAGGTGAGCCAGGAGACGGAGGTCGGCTTGTTCGAAGCCCAGAGGTGACAGTGTGTCTGGTTGCCAGGAGACGGGGAGGTGCGGCGTGACCACATGGTCGGCCGCTGAGGACTGCTGGGAAACGAGGAAGCCGGCCGGCGTCCTGTGGAGAGAGGGAGGCGCTGATCTGCTTGCCGGTCCGCTCCTCGGAATGCTGCCTGGCTGCTGCTAAGGAGAAAGAGAGGGGGAAGGTGGGAATTTTTTTTTTTCTTCTTTCTTCCCTCTCCCTTCCGGCCTCTCTCCACTCCTTGAGATGTCCCCGCAGGAAAAGGGGGTCAATGGGCTGGATAGAGGGAGAGTCGTCTATGGGTGGAGTCTAGCCCTAAGGATTAAATCAAAGGTGGCTTTTACTCCCACAAATGATGGGTAGGCATACTAGAGGCCTAAAAAGAGGGGGAGGGGGGGGAATCGAGGGTAACTCCCTGCAGGATAGAAGGAGATATAAAAGCAAGAAAAAAGGAAGAACATGGATGGAGGAGAAGAGGGGAGATTTAGGAAAGATGGAAGAGGTACAGTTTAAAACTTACAACGTAAATGGGTTGAATTGTCCCGGGAAAAGATTTAGGCTACAACATAGAGCAGCTTCAGTGGTTTTCTTACAGGAGACACATTTTCAAATGTAAAGTTAAAATCTAGGTACCATCCGACATGGTATTATGCAGACTCACCGATTAACCACTTGCCGCTCAGCCACCGCATACAAACGGTGGCAGGGCGGCGCTCGTAGGCAAAAGCACGTTTTAAAACGGCTGCCTTCAAAACAGGTAGGGGGCGCACGCCCTACCTGTCCCGCGGGTGTCAGCAGCGGGTCTCCGCCGCCGGGTCACGGCCGGTTTTTACCGGCCGTTTTCCCGTGATGAGCGGTGATCACTGACACAGAGCAGGGCTGCATTGTTTACACACAGCCCTGCTCTGTGACAGTTCGCCGACAAGCTGAAGAGGGAGAGAAGAGTTTCTCTTCCTCGATCAGCTCCCCCCTCCCTCCCCCCGTCCAGTACACACCCCCACCCCCTAGTAAAACACTCCCCTTACACAGCAAATTCTAAAAATGTTAACCCCTTCCTCCCCAGTGACATTAGTACAGTTTCAGTGGTTTTTTTTCACTGATCACTGTATTGGTGTCACGTCACTGGGGATGTCAGTGACCCCAAATCAGTTCCCCCCCCCAGTGTCAAAATGTCCGCCGCAGTCCCGCCATAAGTCGCCGGTCGCCGTCATATGTCGCTGATTGCCGCCATAAGTCGCTGATCGGCACCATTATTAGTATAAATAAAAATTTAAAATCCCAGTATCTTTCCCGCCATTTGTAAACGCTATAACTTTCACGTAAACCAATTAATTTACACGTATTGGGGTTTTTTTTAGCAAAGACATGTCGCAGAATACATTTTGGCAGAAATTTATGACTAAAGATTTTTGCATTTTTTTTTACTGGACATGTTTTATAGCAAAAAGTCCAAAATATTGTTTTTTTTCCTCAAAATTATCAGCCTTTTTTTTTATAGCGCAAAAAATACCGCACAGGCGATCAAATACCACTGAAAGAAAGCTCAATTTGTGGGGAAAAAAAGGATGTAAATTCCATTTATGTACCGTATTGCATGACCGCACAATTGTCCGTTAAACTAGCACAGCGCTGTATAGCAGAAAAATGGCGTAAATTGCAGTATTTATACCATAGATTGTAGACGCTATAACTTCCACACAAAGCAATCAATATTCACTTATTGGGATTTTTTTTTACCAAAAACATGTAGCAGAATACATTTTGGCCTAAATTTATAACCAACTTTGAGTTTACTATATATTTTTTATAGCTGAAAGTAAAAAATATTGTTTTTCTTCAAAATATTTGGCCTTTTTTTGTTTATAGTGTGAAAAATAAAAAGCGCACAGGTGATCAAATTACACCGAAAGAAAGCTCTATTTGTGTGAAAAAAGGACGTAAATTTAGTTTGGGTGCAGCATTGCATGACCGCGCAATTATCAGTTGAATTAGTGCAGCACCGAGTAGCAAAAAGAGGCCTGGTCATTAAGGGGGGTAAATCCTCAGGAGCTCAAGTGGTTAAAAGAGCAAAAGGTGTAGCAATAGGGTTGGCAAAAAGCATTAGGTTTGAGTTGGAAGACAGAAAAACAGATCCAGAAGGGAGATTTTTGTTTCTAAGAGGTAAACTACAGGAAATTGAGTGTACATTGGCTAATATTTATTGTCCTAATAAAAAGCCAGAGGTGTTTTTGAAAAGGGTGCTGAGAAAGCTGATGGACTTTAAAAAAGGCCGCTTGATTCTGGCAGGAGATTTGAATTTCTGTATGGATCCACAAAAAGACGCTACTTCTCATACGCAGAGAGAGGGCTGTAGAGCCCTGAGACTATTGAAAAAAGAAATCCATGAGTGTCAACTGGTAGATGCCTGGAGAATTACACATATGCATGATAGAGACTATACCTTCTTCACAAATATGCATAAGATGTACTCAAGATTAGATTATATATTAATAGAGCATCAACTAATTGAATATGTGGTTCAGGTAGGGATAGAAGCAATGTCTTTTTCGGATCATGCCCCGGTCACTATGAAAATAGAGTGGGGAAGGAAGATGGCAGGAGGGCTGGGATGGAAGTTGAACGAGGCACTTCTCCTAGAAAAAGATACTGCTCAGAAGATCGGGGAGGAGATTGAACAATTTTTTAAGGAGAATGAGACAGGAGAGGTGTCGATAGTCACAGAGTGGGAATCTCATAAGGCATATATAAGTACTGATAGCGATTGGGGTAAAAAAGAAAAAAGAAAGAAGAGAGAAAATGAGTGGGCTTCTAAAAGAAATAAGTGAATTGGAACAGATACATAAGAATAGAATAACAAAAGAAATAAGGCAGAAGGTAATAAAAAAGAAAGAAGAACTAGAGGCTGTGATGGAAGAGGAGAGGAGGAGAGTTTATAATAAAGTATTAAGCGAGAGGTATAGATGGGGAGATAAACCTGGAAAATATCTGATGAGAGCCTTGAGGAAAACGAAAAATAAGAACTATATAGAAAAAATAAAAAAACTCCAAGGGTGAACTGGTACACTCAACTAAAGAAATTGCCAAAGTATTTATGGAATACTATAGAAAATTATATAATATAAGACCCCTGGACTCGTTAAACACTGAAACTGAAAGAAACCAAAAAAGAAAGATATATCTGGAGAAGGCTGGGTTACCAAAATTAAGTGAGGAACAACTGAATTCCCTAGATGCAGAAATTTCAGAGGAAGAAATAAAAACAGCATAAAAAATACAGTGTCAGGGAAAAGTCCAGGACCAGATGGTTACACGGTGAGATACTATAAAAAATATAGCGAAATATTAATATCAAAGCTCAAAGATATATGAATGCTCTGGGAGGAGGGATGGAAGTAAGAGGAGAATCGTTACAGGCTCATGTGGTACTTATTCACAAGGAAGGAAAAGACGCTTCTCAGTGTTCGAGTTATAGACCTATCTCATTATTGAATACTGACACTAAGTTATACGCAAAGGTTCTAGCAAATAGATTGAAAGAATTAATGCCCAAATGGATACATGGGGTTCCGGGGAAAGAGGGCAAAGATAATGGGTTAAGATCACTGATGCTTATTCAAAAAAGTAGAAAGGGAAAAGATCCGGTGGTGGTACTCTCGATTGATGCCGAGAAGGCATTTGATAGAGTGGATTCATGATGGATACCGTGGAAGTTCTAGGAATTGGGGCTAGAATGAGAGAGTGGGTAGGAAAGTTATATAGGTATCCCTCCACAGTTATTGTGGTGAACAGGAAGAAGTCGAAAACCCATTGAGATGTCAAACGGAACAAGACAAGGTTGCCCACTGTCCCCACTGTTGTATGTTCTGTCATTGGAACCCTTGCTGTCAACAATAAGGCAGAATAGAGATGTAAAGGGAATTCAGATAGAAGATATAGAACATAAAGTGGCTGCCTTTGTGGATGATTTGCTGTTCTATGTAGGAAATCCCAGGATAACACTGCCAAATTTAATGAAGTTATTGAAGAAATATGGGAAATTATCAAATTTAAAAATTAATCCAATAAAAACTGAGATTTTAAACATAAATATTGTAAAAAGTGAAAAAGAAAAGATACAAAAGGAATTCCCCTTTATATGGAAGGATAGAGATATAAAATACTTAGGAGTAAAACTTACAGCTTCATATAAATATCTGTATAAATTAAACTACATTTCATTGTTAAATGAGATCAGGGAGGAATTAAAAATATTAGGAGGAAGCCCGACATGGATAGGGTATATAAATCTGGTAAAAATGGTAATTGTACCCAAAATCCTATATAGATTTCAAATGATTCCAATCAAACTCCCAGAAGCCTTCTTTAAAGTAATTAAAAAAATTATAACAAGATATATGGAGGAATAAAAAAACCAAAGAGTATCCTATGAATTGTTAAGTAGGAATAAAGAGAGAGGTGGATTGGGGGTTCTCGACTTTAGAAGATACTATAAAGCAGTAATATTGGCAAGAATTATAGACTGGACGTATAACTATGAGAAAAGGTGGGTGAGAATTGAAAATAAACTCAGCGGAACAAACCTAGGCAGAGTGGTGTGGGTGCCAACACAATATAGAGGTTTAAAAGATAATGTAAATATATACACTTTAATGTTTTAAGGGTTTGGGATAATTTGCACAAAAATATGAAGTGGGACTTCAACTCAATATTGATGCCACTGAGAAACACAGTTTCTCCCCCAGGTTTTTCCCCCAGGCAGAGAAGAGATAGCAGGTAGATGGTTTAAAATGGAGGATGTTCAACTGAGGGATGTTATGGTGGAGGGTAGATTGGGATCACTTAAGGACTTGGAAAAAAAAAAGGGAGAGATATTCACTAGGATAGATAAATGGCGTTACTTTCA